>NW_027471831.1:0-19344 GCF_051020765.1 Lasioglossum baleicum | reverse complement strand
CGATCTACGATAGATTGATATGACGCAAGAAATTTGTCACAGAAATCCAAACATTTGCTAATCTAATATATCTTTCACAAGAATTAAACAATTAACCAAACAACAACAAATACTCAAATCACTATTCAACCATACACCCTATACAACCCAGAATATTACAACGCGTTTTATTCACCATACAGTAAGTAAATAAACAGGAAAAAGAAAATAAAATTCTCTCACGCTTTTTATCTCTAAACCCAATAATAAAAAACAAAAAACAAACAAAATATTCGCATACTCGACACGTGAATCAACAATTTCCGCTCCGCTGTTACGCGACATCGTAATTTCATATATAAAGTAATGAATACTAAAGAGCCACGGCACGGTGCCCGACGGAATCAGCGAAATTTGCATGGCATTAATATTTAATATTATCCGTTTTGCCGCGGCTGTATCACGGAACGCGATGAAATTATCTCCGCAGACATTTCAACGATGCGAGGTACGCGAGGCCGAAAAGCTGGGCTTAGGTGTTAAACGAGGAAACGGCACCGGGTCTCTGGCAATTATGTCACATCCCGTGAAAGAAATATCGCGCCTCTTATTACCCCGAAAATTGCACGGCAATCTGAAACGACACGCAGTCACGGATCTTTCTGCGCGATGGCGCCGGGTCGCGTTATAAGTCACCGTGATAATTTATCGCCGCCGCTATAAATAATTGACGCCCGTGTAAATGGTCCTGACAATTACGATAAAATCATAAATAAACGACTCGTGTGATATACGTTTCCCGCTGATAGCCCGAACAACGAATGTTGGTATTCCTTGCGGATAATAAAACCGGACGGTTTTTCAAGAATTCAACCCGAGGCCTGTCGTCCCCGTGTTCTGGGCCCCGGGTCTTGTTATTTGTGCCAAAATAGTGGACAAATTGTTTCACGGGAAAATTATCGAATTATCTCCGTGCTCGATCGTAAATCATCCGATCCGAGAGAGGGATGTGTATATGTATATTTTCTTATTAAGGTCGCGGTTTTCACGACTGTCGATAAAGGCGAGGAATTTAAATTTATAGGGTGCAGAAGTTTGGTACAGTAGTGGCAGGTCTTGCGAGGGTTCTTTTTATTTCCACACCGATTTATCCCGAGAAGTATGAGGGTTTGAGGGATAATAAGAGGAGCAGGTATGAAAATACCGAGAAATTCCAGGGGGATTATGGGAAGCTGCACGGTGAGGTTAATAAATCGAAGATTACGACACCTCGGGATCGTTAACCTCCTTAGGGCTCGGATTATCGGGAATTTTTCTAATATACTTGGAGATTATAGAAATTTTATTTCGATGCTTTGTTCTTCATATGTTGTTGGATTTTGTTCGCGTGAAAAGCTTGAATGTTATATTGTACAAAGAAAGAAAAGTGTATGGATGTCTGGTGATAAAAGTAATGGCGCAGGCATAGTGAATAATTTGAAATAATTGGTAACATTTTAAAGGAACGTGATTTTTTAAAATTCCGATAATATTGAAAGTTATTTTTACTTATATATAAATTATCTGAAACGGTTATTACTCCATAAATATTAATTTACATTAATAAATTTAATATACCAGATATTAAATATTAATGTTAAATATTGAATAAAGAGAAAAATATAGCGTATAAAATAGCATTGAAACGAGTATTTAAAATGCGTAATTATTTTATTATGGAACTATATTTAATATTTATCGTTCAATTTTAATTTAGTATGTTTAATATACATAGTAGTAAATATTAATATCGAATATTAAATGAAAGAAGAAATATATCACGTTGGATGTAATATATAAAACAATTCTGATAACATAAATTGATATTATCCAAATGATTATTTCTAACGAAAGTAATTAACAATAATTTTTCTCCAAGAATTCTAAAATAATAATTTAAACTTCCTAGTATACACGATTCATATTTTTGACATCTTAAATAAATTGTAATTACCATATATTTAAATAAATAGATAATACTAAATATTAATGTCAAATATTAAATAAAAGGAGAAATATATCACATTGGATGTAATATGTAAAATAATTCTAAGAACATAAATTAATATTATCCAGATGATTATTTCTAATAAAAATAAGTAACAATAATTTTTCTCCAACAATTTTTAAATAATAATTTAAACTTCCTAGTATACACGATTCATATTTTTCCTATCTTAAATAAATTTTAATTACTATGTATTAAAATAAATACATGCTACTAAATATTAATATCGAATATTAAATAAAAGGTTAAATATATCACATTGTGTTTATACAATTGTGTATATCACAATTCTGATAGCATAAATTGATACTATCCAAATAATTATTTCCACTAGAAATAATTAACAATAATTTTTCTCCAACGATCCAAAAACAATAATTTAAACTTTCCAACATACACGATTCCTACTTTTGATTAAATAAATTTTAACGATACCACAATATCCTTCGTTTGTACAAAAACGATCGTCTACACACACGTAGGAATAAACCTCGCATTCGACGAAGCAAGTAGCTTCGAAAATTCAGGCTAGGTATCTTTCGACGAATTCCATGCATTCCGCTGCCAACTTACACTTTATCAGTGTCACCGTGCGACAGAGAAAAATCACTAGAATTCCCCCAGACGTACCCTCATTGGGATTAACCCTCGATCGATGAATTACACGGTCAGAAATTTCCACGTCGAACAAAATATTAAATTTCATTGGCACGATAATAATCCAGCAATATTTTACGCGAAACGACGACCATAATGCGCGCCGATGGGCGGGGGTGGCCGCAAACTTGGCCGGTTTGTTTCATTATAAATATCACCGTCCAATCTTAATGTCAATCTCTGGTTCGAGCATGCTACCGTCTTACGTGCCTGGCCCGACGAAAACGACGAAAACTGTCCAGGGACTGACCAGCGATCTTTCCCCGAGGCAACGCTGAACGGTTGCTCGGTTAATTATGCAGAACGGATGCCGGGGAGCAAAAAGAACGGAAAATTGGAAAAAGGACGAGCGGTTATCGTCGAAATTTAAGGTAGCCCTAAACTAAACGCTGATTATGTCGCGAAATTGCCCACTCGATCACACGTTTACGCGGTAGTTGAAATTTATTCCTACTTGTTTCCACAAATTCGTACTTTGGGCTTCAAATTGGTCATAAATTGGAATTTTGAAAATGAGTTTGTACGTATATCGAAGAGAGAGTAAGAAAATAATAAGAGAGATTATATGAGAAAATAATTTTGTTCGTTGTAATTATGTACTAATGGAATATAATAGTATATTGGTAAACAAATAAAATAAAGTTTTATCTACGGTTACGTAAGTGTTGTAGAAAATTAATTTTAAAAATCTGCTATAAAAACTATAATGACAAAAAACTGCTGAATTAATGGCCCTCTGATAATGGATAAAAAGGATCACTCTACTCGAAGAAATTGAAAGGATAACAGATCCTCGTCACACCAACTGGAGCAATAAAGATTAACGAATGACAAATAGACGGGTACCTATAGACCAGTAGTTCACGAATTGAGACAAAAAATATTCGAAATATCCCGCAAAGATAGGATACTATAAAACAGTCATAAAACAGACCGAGAATATCTTCCAGTAGTTCCAATTTAGAACTCAAAACTGCCTATTCGTTACCCTGAAACCAAAAGATTTGACATTTTTACTACGCCCCTGTGCTCTGACGGCAAGAATTCAACTGGCCATCCGAGAATGTTTCGACCGTAAAAGTCATCCCGCATTGTTCGACAGGTAAAACACGTTAGGGTTCGAATCTCGACTCTGTATATCACGTCGACCACCGAGTCTTTTACGGGCGGCCTCTTACAGTGATCCGATGAAAAATTTCACGTTTCCCGCTCCCTCGTTTCCATTCGTTCCGCCGATTAATTATGCGAATGCCGCGTCATTTGTAACAGCGTGGCGTTCCGGCCGCTTCGGCTGCTTACGGCCGAGTCGCGGCCTCGCGGGAATCGTAGCTACCCGCGCATGCGCCGTGACGTAGTTTCGCACCGCGCAGCCAGTCTACGCATCGTCTCACTGCGCACCGGGTTCGCGCCGGTCACGTGGGATCTGTCTGGCATTAGTGCGTCAACTGGACGCGGACGTGCTCGCGACTTTGACGTGAAATAAGGATATATCACGATGATGACTAATAATAATAGGTAAACCTTTCTTTGCACGGTTACAACGGGGGTCCATTAGAAATTCTTATCAAGGTAAATCGTGTTTCACAACGCGAACGTTTTTTGCACCATAACAAGAGTATCTCGAGTGTTATTACTCTTAAAGTAGGGAGTATGAAGCTCGACGTCAGCAGATCTTTACGCATATCGTTATTTTAAGCTCTGGTATATGTAGATCCAGGGAATTGACGTGGTCTGTGTAGTTTTTATCGGGAAACCGAGAGAGGTCCATTTTAACCGTTTAATTATCGGGTATGTAAACTGTTACATGGTATAAGTAACCCATCTGAACGAGGTTTTTACGCGCGTAAAGAGCTAATTTGGTCTCATAATTCAAGCGGTACGTTAGAGTATGCTTTCGCGCGGCACTGAAACTCCGGCAATTACGATGAAAACGGAAATATGATTTCACGTTATGGACACGGATTTTCACCGGTTTTTTCACGCTAGTACTGTCCTTGTGACGTCAAACCACTGACGACCTGAAACGGAATTTCTTACGTCACGTGCTAAAGGTTTACCGCAATCTCCCTCGTCAGTTGAATTTTCTGTCTTTTTGTTCCACGTTAATCCCCAGCCAACCACTCGAATTAATCTGTAATCTGTGATAATTCTTTCCTGTTAATTACCTTTTTCATAGATTGCGAATCAGAAAAGTGAAGAAACAGGATTTATACAGTTATGTGGTTTCCGCCGTATCTTTAGAAGCTGATGAGATTAATGAAGCCTGACTTCTGACGGGATGATGTGATTAATTAGGTATTATCGCATCGAGAAATTTCTATTTATACCTGGTCTCGTATTATTAATTCTCCTAATCTCTTTTTATATTCGTGTCCTCCATTTAGCCGCCAACTTGCATCACGTTTATTTTATCGCAGCTACATAATATAAATTTCGATAACATACTGGTTTTAATATTTTTAATTATTAAACACGAAAATGTATAACTTTATTTATCCTAATTTCTTCGTTTGTTTTCGTAGCAATTATTATTCTGAGAAATATAAAATGTCGGATATAAATTAAATTAAATTTACATATCGCGTTCGTTATTCGTTAATTTTTATCTGCTGCAAAATGTTAATTTCGTCCGATTTTTTTGTCAACAATGGCAGCCTCTTTCGTAGGAAAAAACTGAGACGTGATGGATGCAAAATTTCAAGTCAGATCTCTGGATGTGCCAGTCAAATGATTCGAGACGTGAAAGTGTAGGAGCGTAATAATGGATATTCAGAAATATGTTGCGCAACATTGGCCCAAAATAAAAATGTAAACTGCGAAAGATCGGGATGATTGACGGTGACATTTTCTAAATGAAAAATGTCATGTTCCGTCAACGTTCGCTCTCAAGGATCGTTTCAATTTTAGTTCCGTTCGTTTCAATGACATCATTGTCCGGCATAGTGATCACGCGAAGTCGACAATAATTATGGATTCGAAATCGTTTACTGTAATCGCGGCTGCACCGGTTCTACGGCTATTTATAATGATCTGGTTTGATCCTGGCTGACAAAACGTCATTAATACGCAGTGAAATATGACCATGGAAATATCGATATGCCTTCGGTGTTTTATCTGATAAAAACCAGCCGGGTATTTAGGATTTGCAAACAAGAATTACTTACAATTTAGTTTTTTGAGAAATAAGCTCCCTTTACACGAAATCGTTAAGTGGAAGTATAAGACCGAAAGTACAAGACGGTATTATCAACATTATAATTACCAAATTGGGCAAAATAATTCATTTCGAACTTTTCATTTTTCGCATAATTAATATTAATATTTATTCAGACGGAATGGATACTTATTTTTTATTACAACCTGTACTTTACTCGGATTTAACCGCTTTACTTTGTCGATATTTATGCACGCGAAATAACATTTATCAATTGAGCCTTTATATTCCCAACTTATCCATAACTTTACATCGAAAATTTATGCAACGATTAATTTACCTCGGAATTATTATCCAGGAATTTTACGAGATTCTTCGTTTTAACTTCCTGAAATTGTTTCCACTCTTTGTTTATTTTCAATCGTAACTTCGGTATGCAAAATATGCATCGAATCTTGTGTACCTGTGCAATGTAATCGACGAAACGATCGATCATTTCCGGTTTCGTGACGCAAGTCCTGAAAATGGGTAAGATTTATATCAATTATTCAACGAGAAATTGCCAAATTTTGGCGTGTCCTTACGCGATTTCGCGTAAGAGGATATAATGCGAGAATTATTCAGAGGATCTCGGAGAAATACCTGTGAAATCACCGCGATGAAATTCCTCGATTAATATTAATCACTGATTGGCCGATGTCCCGAACGAATTCTCGGGAATTCGATGATATTTTCTCTCGGTTGCGATCGAAATGAAATAATTATACGGCCTGCGAAATTTGCGGTAGGCTATGGTCGATGATTCAGAGAATGAGACTGCAATTATTGCTTAATGAAACGCTCTTCCTGGTATCGAATCCATTAATGCGTATTATCGACTTTCTCGATGCGACCGTGACTTTAACACCATTTGTTTCACGGGGACCTTGACTCTCACATTTTTTGGTCACCAGTGAATACAGCTATTTCGTGAGCAGTATATTTCACGCGTATGACAAGTATACGTATAGAAACATATTGCGAAATATACAGTGATAATAAATAATAAATTATTGGCAATAAAAATAAAGCATATGGTAATAACGGTGGTAGTAAATAATAAATATATTAGGTCATAAGTTCGTGCGGGTTTTTTTACTCTTCTATTTAAAATTATATGTGACGAATAAATCTTTAAATATTAAGAAAACATATACTTGCCCTTTTATTCTACGATTTCTAACTATTTTGTTGGCAAAAACGTTATTCCATCGATACAGTTTATAAAATACGACAAAAAATGTAAATAGTGCCGCAAAACGAATTATGGGATGAGCTAATAAAATACTGAATAGATAATTAAGTACAAAAATCAAAATTATAAATTCGTAATGTCTAATCTCTTTTTAATTTATTTTTATAAACACGTATTAGTTTGAGTTAAGTTAAATTAATTTTCGTGTTAAAATGGGAGATTTGGGGCAACGCAAACAAAATAATAAATTTCATTTTAATTATTAAGATTCACGCTTTGTTATTTAAGTTAACTGTGTTTCCGAGGAATGGCCTAAGAATAACAAAATTCTTCACGTATGTTTACAAAAGTTTGACTTACGTAGTAAATGTCAACAGGACATGAACGTCGACAGAGCCGTATTTTTTGGGTGCTTAAATTCGGTGAAATATTGTTTCATAAACAATACGGTTTACTGCTGAGAGGAACTAGTCTGTAAAATCAGTAGAATGTCACTCAAAATATTTTTAGTGCGCATAAATAACGGCTCCATTTTACAATTCGATTAAATCGTATGCTAATTCGTGTATCGTTAATACCTAATTTATACGTAAGAAGCGATCTTTATCAGCGACTCAATAAAGGAATTTTTGTGTTTACCAGCGCTGGTCCGAGCGCAAACAAAATTCGACGTTTCGTCGTCGCGGCGCCGTTGAAACATTCCTCGCGCGACCCTTCGGCGTGACTCACAACTGGATAACTAGATATATTACGGAATCTTGTTCATTAAGAACGTGTTATTACCATCGATCCAAAGAATTATCCACGGCGAAGCGCCGTGCAAAGTACCATTTACTTGTATTATTATTTTGCAAATCTGTTCGTCCGCTCCGCTCGAAAGTTCCCCATTAATTCCGTGTCTCGGACTCGTCGTACAACCGTAATGTGTTAATTTCTCACGACACGTATCGCATTTATACCATTAATCACCATTCGAGGCTGACTGATTTTCATCTTTCGAGCAAATCGAGTCCCCCGGCTGGAAGAGGACAAGTTATCAGGGTCTTCGATACAGTTTGTAAGGGCACACACGTCCGGGTTCAGCGTCTGTTTGATGAGCAGATCATATTGATGCATATTCATTAGCCGATTTTTTCCGCTCCTTTTGTTTTAATATATCCACCAAGGTTTAATCATTTTATTCGGTACTTCGTTTTCTTCCTCGATTATTCCGGGCTTATCGGGGACATGGGGAGAAATAGAGTCGCTGAGTGAGCTTATGGGAGTCGTGATACGATATTTGCGATTTTAGGAATTAAATATCTGTGTTTCTTTCGTACATGTGTCTATATGTTGTTCTTTTCTTTTGGGAATTTTTTCCTTGGAATTTCTGTGTTTAGAAATTGTGGAAATTGAAGGGTTCGTGTTGAGAACAATTGTTGGTAGGGTTTGTTGAGACACTTTGTTATTTTTAAAGTGTCTTGACAAACCTTGTCAACGATCGTTCTCGAATTAAAAATTACAAATAAAAAATAACAATTTAAAATTGAAATTAAAAATATCAATTTATCTTTGTACAATTTTTCTTTAACCCTTTCGTAATCAATGGGAAATATGATCGTGACATAGATCTCACTTTGCGAATATGCTGTAATGTTTTCGGTAATTTGTGTTTCATTTATTTTCTATGGTTTTGAAATATATATGTGAATAATTATAAGTTTTTCTTACATTATAATTTATATTTATATTTATATTGTTACATATTTATAATTTTAGGATTTTGGCATATCATACATCGACTGATGATATGAGTTCTATTATTTGTATTATTGCTTTGAAATTTGATAAAATGACAAGAATGTCAACTTTGTATTTGATTCTTAAAATTAATAGATGAATCTGTAAAATAAATTTCCTTAAATATTATCATTGAATCGTGCATTGATAAAGAGATAAGATTTTGCAGTACTTACTAGAATGATCCCAAGATGTCATAAATTATTACATACGTTGATCTTAAATTATCCTATGCTTGTTTCCCAAGCATCATTTTTAAATACTCTCAGCTTGCATTTGCACAACATTGCACAACGAATATTTGCTCAATCATCACACTCATGCACATCAAGTTCAAACATAAATAATCCGTACATAATTATGCAAATAAGTCGATAAACGTCATGACACCTGTACTTTCGCGTAACGATAAAATATACGTACATATTTCTAATTGTAAAAAATCAAAAATCAAAGTAACGATAATTAATATTACTCCTTCAATATTTTCACATGACTGGAAAGTAATCGCAATAATTTCAAGATCAAACACTTTTAATATTATTGCTTAATTAAACCAACAACTAATATTATAATATCAATACAAATATATAAGGTATTTAAAATTATAAAATTTAAAATTATAAAAATAATGAATTTCTTTTTTTCCAATAATAAATTATATTTGGTCGGAGAAAAAGAAATCCATTTAAAAATGGTAAAAATAATGGATTCCTTTTTTCCCAACCTAACATCTACCCTTATTCGGAAAAATTCCAAAATGGAGTACACCTGACATAAATATTTAAATTTACAAATAACTAGATATCACGTCATTACTTCCCCGTGACATCGCGAAATAAAACTTCTGACAATCAAAATTTCAAAATGGAGTACACCTGAGATATATAACCAAATTTACATCACTATTTTCTCATGATACCACGAAATGAAAATTCTGAGAATCAAAATTTCCAACTGTAGTACATCTGAGATTAATATCCAAATTTATAAATAACTGAATAATATCACATAATATCACGAAACAAAAATTCCGAAATCAATATCTAAATATACAAAAAAATTAATATCCACTATTACAGTATCAATATTTTCCTATAAAGCTATAATAAATCTACCATTCCATAGATAAATAGTTATTCCATTAAAAAAAAAATTTCTATGACCCCGAAATCTCAAAAAATATTACCAAGAAAAAATTTTGTTGCCTATCACAATATTCAACCCTCTGAGCCAACTAATATTTTCCTCTATTATTTAAAAAACCACGAAGATATTTCAGATGATCGAATTAAGTAAAATACCCTGTATATTATAATATATATTAATATATCCAAGATACGTGTACTTTAATATAACGGAACAAACCGTCCTCGAGCGTCGGATCGAGTTAAAAACGATTCTCAAAATATCTTCGAGCTTCGAAACCCGGGACAAAATTGAACGGTTCGTTTAGCAATCGTTTTACACCAGGCTGCAAGAGGCGAAGATAAAGTTACAATCTTGGCTGAGAGAGCTACCTTGTTAAGATTTATGGGGCGCACTTGCTTTGCCCATGGTGCAAGGCCCGAGAAGTTGTACGATTTGGCCGCGAGAGCGCAGGGCGAACGAGATCTGGTATTCTTGTTTCTCTTCTTACGTTGTAACGCGTCGAAGACGTACTGCCGAGTGATTAAGACCTTTTGAATGTATTCACCGAGGGAAATGTTTTTATTTGTTTGTTCTCGATTGGATACCCGCGATGCTTCTGCTGTATCATACAAAGGTCCGTAAAATGATTTTGAAAGGCTACGTGACATGTAATATCCATATCTCGTTATGTACGGGAACAAAAGTAATTACACGCAGCAGAAAATTCTTTTTTAACGGGAAGTTTTATCTGATAAAACGCGTACAATAGGTAGGCTGGAAGTAATTATTTCTTGGGGTTTTTTATTACGATTTATATTGATTTTTTTAATAAATATCGGGTTATTTTTGGTTTTGTGTTTTTTCTTTCGTGGGTAAAGAATGTGTTATGAGGATTTTGCTGTTTTGGGAAGTAATGTGAGATGCTGGGTTAATTAATAGAATTTTAAATAGTTTGTGGGTTATATGAACAAAGGTGCAATGAATCACAAATTGGAAATTGAAAATTTATAAATTCAAGTATATTTTGATATCTGGTCTTGTTTTATATAATATACATTCTCGTAGATAAAAATTTAATAGAAGCTTCTGATATTATAAAACAATAATAATCGTTTGAAGTAAAGTATTAGAGGAATATAAAAATTTCTTTATTCCTAGGAAATAAATTACGATTAGGATCACAATGAAAATGAAAATTATATTTTTCACCATTCTCGACAAATTAATATAAATATTTACCTTTTAAGACAATTACAATTTTTCAAATACTATTATCCTTTAAAAGACAAAAATAAAGGATTAAAGGTATACCGTGTGACACAAATAAATTTGTGATAGAATATATATTTTCTATTATTATTCCAATGCAACAGAAATTTCTTCAACACGATTATTTTCCAATAAACAGAAATCAACAATGAAAAGAACACTATGTAACGTAAATAAATATACTATCAGAATTTTCAGAAGACAATCGTAATTTTCCAAATATTATTATTCTCTAAAGGACGAAAGCAAGGGATTAAAAGTAAATCATGTGACATAATTAAATTTTTATAGAATATAATATTCGTTACTATCATTTCAATACGACACAAACTTTCGAAATAGATAAAATCAATTTGAATGGAATATTTTTCACCGCAATTTTTCGAAGACGATTGTAACTATTTCTCGAGGAACAAGGAAAGAAGGAATTAAAAAGTATACTACATTATAGAGATGAGTTTCAAATCCATTAGCGACATACCGATGAATGGTGACCGCGAAACGATTCACACTGCAGGTCTTACTCGAAAGAAGAAACGTGAACGGAAGCTAGTTGTATCTAGAGGAATCCCAACAGGTAGCCTTCCTCTTCATCGTTTTTACCTCTAGTTGGAACTTAGGTCAGACGCCATTGGAAAAAGAAGCGTAAGAAACGTCGCATTCCATCGCGACAACCAGTAGTCGGGTCGTTTAAGAGGACGGTAAATAGAAAAGCAGGAAATGGAAAAAATATAGCCGTACGTTTCCAAAATTGTAAAAATTTCTCTAAATCAAACGCCCTGACTTTTATCGTTGCATCGTTGGAGATTCGGGTGAAAAGGAACTACTTTTTTTCACGATCGAAGTTATTCAGGTAGCCGTTCGACGAATTTCGGATTTCTTTAATCTCCGAATTTTCGATTTAATCTCGTTCGGGACAGTACGGCTACAAATCTTCCGCTTTTGAGAGAACACTCCGTTCGAAATGCTTTGGAAGAGTGGTCGCGACTGAAATAGAACAGGTCGTGATTTCTAAATGCGAATGAAATGACCCGAGACCTTAATAAATCGTAATTAACACTGGAACTATATATTTGTACCGAGTAATTCAATTTATTATGTAAATCATAAATAATAATTTTGTCAAATGCAGCTATAAGTCTTTAGAAACTGCAAAAATAAGATATTTGGTAATTAATTTTAAATTAGCGACGAATAGAAATGTATTTTTAATAATAGAACTACTGTTCTGTAATTTATACCTAAATACGATGCATACAATTGGTATTAATTAATATGATATAATGAAAATAAAAGATTCTATTTTAATAAAATATCGATATAAGTTTTACGAAAAATTCAGAATGAATTATTTTGACTCTCAGCGTAGTTCTAGTATTAATTAAGTCTTTATAGGCGAATAACTCTAATTACAATAATAATTAATTATCAGTACTCTCTAGAAAGAAAATAAAATATGAATTAACACTTTCGATGTCTACGTCAAATATAAATGTCACGGGAATATTTTTTAAATTAGTATCTGAATTAGATTCAAAATGATTCATTTTGACTCTCATCGTAGTTCTAGTGTTAATTAAGTCTTTACATGCGAATAACTCTAATTACAATAATAATTATTTATCAGTACTCTCTAGAAATAGTATAAAATATCAATTAATCCTTTCGATTATCAATTATAATTATCATAGGAAGATTTTTTGAATTAGTATCTGAATTAGATTCGAAATTAAATTTAGGAAAATAATTTAATCAGAAGACTCGACTACTTAATAACAATATTAATATTCCCAATTCAAAATCTAACCCAATTATAAAAACATAAACGAATCCCTAAACAGTAAAAATACAGTAAAATTTCCAAAAATGCCCCAAAATTCGTCGTTTCGTTACAATTTGTTTCAATTTGTTTCAATTCAAGTCCAAATGCAGTCATCAACTATATTACCTTTCTCCGGTATACTCTGCTTGCGTTATAAAGTCTATACAGATGCACGCGTTCAATATCGAATAAATCACTGGCAGGATTAATACGTAAGAAAATTCGAGAAGGCACTCGATATTTTATCCGGTGCAAAAGGCCATAAGCACACGATGATGTAGGTCCAGAGACGATGAACGGGCTGCCATAAATTGCGGAAGGACTAATGCGACGCGGAGGCAACTATAAATTGATTCACAATTCGTGCTCGATGGCACATCCGGTGAGCGGTTGAATTCGGGTAAGTCTGCCGGGAACAAAATGCTCGCGTTATACACCGGGTGAGTTATGGGTCGAATTTTTGGGGACGTCGAGCAAGATATTCGCGACGATTTCGTGTGTCCAGTCGTCCAGGACAAGGACGCTCTTCTCGAAAACGAGCGCGCGACGTCTTCCTCGGCGATTTTCGACGCGGTCCACCGACAAAGGCGGCCATTAATTCGGTCCTAGTAAACAATGGGTTAGGTGTCTTTAACGGGCGCAAAAAAATGCCGCGACAAAGTCGACCAGATCTAAATGGCGCTGGTACAAATTACGTTTAACGAGGCGACATCCTTTTCTTCCTGACAGTGGAATGCACTTCAACGAAATGGCAAGAGCGGAATCGTGTTCTTCTTGGTTTTGTTTTTTCTTATTTTTGAAGTCGAGGTTGAAGAAACAGCGGGAAATTGATCGAATAGATAAAACGAAGATGGACAGAGATAGAGAAAATAAAGATTCGTGGAAAAAGGAGAAATTAAAGAGAAATTTGGTTTGTTAATTGACATTTGATGAAAGATGACGAAAGACGGAAGATTGGATATGGCTTGTTTGTTTGTTTGGTATTGAAAGGAGATGGGAATGATGATGATTTTTTGAAAGTTACGTCTGTGTTTCAGCCGTTAAGAATTTGGCTATTTTTAAGTATTTTTGGTTCAAAGCTAATTGGAGAAATATTTTTATTTCCTTTTTTCCTTCGTTGATAATAGAGAATTTATGTCAGTTTTGTATGCAATCCGAAGAGTTTTTCTTTGTTGTTCGACTGATATGTCGGTTAATGGGATATAAATGGTTACACAAAATTCCGAATGGCTGAGAATGTGAAAATTATTGAAAAACGTAGATTAAAGGATATAAAAACTTACATAAATATATAAGAGTAAAAAAATGGGAGAAACGACAAAAAAATCTGTAGAAAAATAAATAAATATAAGAAATATAAATATGTCATATAATTTTACAAATTAAAAAAATATTTGTCGTATCAAGGATCATTAAGAAACCCATAATGCAAAATTTAATAAGAAACGTACAATGAATAATATAAAATGAATATTAAAAGAAGACAATAAATACAGACAGTAAGAAATATCGAAAAATATGAAAATAACTATAAATATCTATAATTACATACGAAAAGATGAAAAATCCATAATAAAACTATGAAAATCTAAATTGACTACAAAAATATAAAAAATATGAAGACAAATAAATACCTGAAATAAAAAACAAACTTAAATAACATTACAAAAATTTCTAATGAAAGAGATATCAGAAATTTGAAAACCAATCATGAATTTAAATATAAAGTATTATTAAAATCGACATTACAAAAATTTCTATTGAAAGAGATATATAAAATTTGAAAACCAATCATAAATTTACAGATAGAAAATATAAAAAAGTATTATTAAAATCGACATTACAAAAATTTCTATTGAAAGAGATATACAAAACTTGAAAACCAATCATAAATTTACAGACAGAAAATATAAATTATTATTAAAATCGATACTAATAAAGCTACAAAAATTTAATATACCTGTACATACGTGAATCTTGTCATAGAACCCCGCAAGCACCTGAAACAAAGAGCAAAAGGAAAGATGGAGACCAGTCAAGGAACCGACGAAGCAAGAAAATCTAAAACCCCGTGAAAAATTCGAGAACCCATAAATCGCCGTCATTCATCCCGGATACGAGCCGAAAGTAATACCTGCTCGAGTGCATAATTTCAATCGGACACGCGCTGAATCAAGACCGCAATTACTCGCGTGCGATTAACAGGAATGCACGCGAGTACTCGCTATAACGAAAGAAGAAATCGCTGTTGAAGAACGTGTCACGGGATGATGCTCGTAGACGCGTAAAATATCAAAATCCAAAAATTTCAAAATATCAGGATACTTTATGGACGTTTTTTGTATATCTATCTTTATGGAAACCTATCAGATTCCTTCTATTCAGAACTCCTTCTATATTGTTACGCGATCCATTTTTAAGATAAATATATCTTATATTTGAATAAATATATTATCAATTACTAACATTCTGAATATAGCCGCTAATTAGAAGATACTTTGAAATAAAAAGTATCACATTGAACGATTAAAAATTTGAATTTGAATTTTTAAACATTAGAACGTCAATGAAAATAATGTTAGATCAAATCTTGCAATTAGCGTGTGATTTAGGCGAGGCAGTGAATGTGTTAAAAAATTTTATTCCTTATTTTCAATTTGCTTTTTCATATAGAATTACACCCTCCTCTGTTATGTTACCAATACTGAAACACCCTGTATATTTTTATTGCGTAGGGACCACGATATTATTGAGTTGTTTGGAAAGTCATTTTCAGTGGCCTTCGTGTATGTTATCTCTCTGAATTAGTTATTAGTTATTAAAGTGTAAAGTTATTAAAGTGAATTGTTATAGTTAAAGTATGTGTAATATATATTTTTAAAAAATTATGATTTAATCATCAAATACTTCGTTTGAATGTTCTCGTGCACAAAACGGAATTGCCCGTCACACTTTGCAGTGTTATATCAATTATACGTTGTTCACGTCAGACCCTGCCGTCCAGGGAAATAGCCACACGCAGAATTCAGCTCTAAAAGGTTAACACTTTGACTGCCATGTTGGTCACATATGACCGGCAACGGTTTCTCCCGTGACACCACGGTGGTTATGGGTGACCGGAGCCTTTCAACTTTTTACAATTGTAAAAAACTAAATGAAAATCGAGAGTTAGCGTATTTGAATATGGCCGATGTATAGAAGATACATTGAAATAAAATGTGCCCTATCGAACGATTAAAATTTTTTATTAGAACAATAAAGAATAACAAAATGTTAGAATAAATCTTGCATCTAACGGTGCACTTTGTTAAAGCACTCCAAACATAAATGCGGCGCACCAATACAATCCGGACAATAAGTGGTCACTTTCTTGGTCTAATTTTTAGCAATTTTTCACCCAAATAGTTTGGAATTTTTTTCCTTACATTCCCTGCAAAATTTTCGTTCCAGGTACGCTCGTCCTTCTTTTTTTTGCAATTCGTGCCGTAATCTTCGTCGAACCGTTACTAAGGCGCCACGGTGGTCACCCGTGACCACCAGTAAGAGAAACGCTCCATTTGATAAAAATATTGCCTTCTAACATCGATTCGTTATTATTTTGCCATTATATGCTTTGAATAATAAAAACAATTCCGTGGCGTCCTGGGCGAAACATATGATTTCGGCGTGGCAGTCAAAGTGTTAACACTAGATTTACGGACGTTTTTTGTGTACTTATTTTTACGAACATCCAATAAATTTACCGGTAAAGAAAACCACGTATTTTCTTTAAAAGACAAACGATGAGTTTAATTCGAAAACACTCGCAATATTAACAGATTTCCTATAGGTTAATTAAATCTATTAATATCTTACAATTAGTGCAACTCACCCGTCAAATTGACGGGTTCCGTAAACCTAGTGTTAATACGGTCTGAACTTGCAAGAAGGATTCTACTAATTGTTCCAGCTTCTTTTGGCAACCCTCTATCGCGGAGATAGTAGCATCTGGAGTGTCATTTAAATATGTTATGAGGTTTGCTCTCGAGGAGGAGAAACGCGCGCGTCGGAGCGGAATCGAGCGAGCGGATTGCCGCTCGCGGTTACGAGCGGGCCGACGCCGCGGATGATTAACGCGGAGAAGAAAGCTCCGCTATCGGCTCTGCCGGCCATGTGCGATTTATGAACCGAGCTGCTTGTTAAGTCGGATGTAGAGCGTTACGGTACCGTAAATCGTTTTGTGCTCGACCGTCTGGAATCGTGGATTTCCTGCGAGATTTGCTGCTTTCGAGGTCGAGGTGGATTTAATTGTCGGTGCTCGGGGATTTGTTGTTGATGGAGGAGAGGAGCTGATAGGCTCGAGAAAGTGGATTTATGGGCTATCGTTAAGATCGCAGGTTTATTGTTGTCTTATGTAGAGCGTGGAAGCGTTATGGGGTGGTTTTTTGCGGAATGCTGCCGATACGAAACTGTATGGAGAATATTTATGTATATAAATTTGTTTCATTTTCTATTTTTAATTCTACAGACAGCTTTCTATTAATAACATGTATAGGTTTAATAGGTATCAGAAGTATAATAATGTAATAGGTTTGTGTATATAGATTTATTTACTAATCAACATTAAATCCTATTTAGTGTTAATTAGTATACAAAAGATAGATAACAAGGCCAATGATTTAATAAACTAATGATTTAATAGGTTTAATAATAATAATATACTAAGTTTGTGTATATAGATTTATTTACTAATCAATATTAAATCCTATTTAGTGTTAATTAGTATACAAAAGATAGATAACGAGATTAATGGTTTAATAAACTAATGATTTAATAGGTTTAATAATAATAATGTACTAAGTTTGTGTATACAAATTTATTTACTAATCTATATTAAATTGTATTTAGTGTTAATTAGTGTACAAGGGATATATAACAAGTCCAATGAAATGTACATCTTGTAAATTGAAAAATGAAGAAGTGAAATTTATTTGAAACGAACACTGTGAATATTTAGATGAATATTATGGCAAGTTATATATACAATTTCTTTTCTTCTTAAGAAATATTACTTTGGGTAGATGAGACTAATTATTTAATTGTCAACCATTTTTTGGGCCTTTTTTTGGGTGTTACTTTGCAATAGTGCAGGTAGATATAGTATTTTTAGTTTGGAGAAATAAAATATTTGCAGAGGAAAGAGTGTCTCCCTTTTTTCCTCTCCACTGTTCAAAAATTTAATTTTCCAAAGCTGCCTTCGTCGATTTTATTTGTACTTATTTTTCCCTCGGATATTTTCAGCAAACCATGTAACCTTAGAGACTGTGCTATTCTCGAGAAAGAGGAAAAATTCAATCTAAAACCGTCTCTGTAATCTAATACCACCACGTTACACGTATACCATATATAACGATGTTAATCTGTGCAAATATTTTTTACAGTTAATGTCGAAGCAGTGTCACAAAATGCCTTACTTTAAGACCCGCCATTGTCTAAATTCAGAATTCACAATGCCTGTCTCCAACTAAATAAAATATTCGTACAAGTTCTTTGTTGCCTAAAAGACTAGAAATAAACTAAAATATCTGTATGAGATTCTAAGAATATCTTTTCAAGACAAGAGAATTTTCGGAATTACTCTTTTTCTTATTATTCTTCGTGTAATTTTCTTTTTATTGCTTTTAAATTGTTCAAGGCACCCTGTAGATGTCTTATAATCGGTATAAAGACACAGTAATTATCGTAATTGTAGAATTAATCACGTAGGTATATAAAAAGTATTTTTCAACGTAGAAATAATTACATTTATTGAACTCTTTAATTCCCAACTCGATCGAACGCTGGAATAAACGAACACCTTAAAATAATTAACCGTTCCGCCACTTCTCACGTTCCATATACACCGTTATCACCCAACCAATCTCCCCAGAATCCACCAAATGCTTAATTACCTTCACCTCCAATTACCGCAACAATCTTCCCATTTCTCAGCTTAATCACTCTCATTTATCCCGCTCGCAACAAGCCCAACCTTACTTGTCAACGGCCGCCTTCGCTCCTCGCTAGAAATTAAGTCGACCCTATATGTCAAATACACCCAATAAATCCAATCAAAGAACAAAGAAACGAAATAACGAAGAAAAAATAAAATCTTCGCCTCTCCTTCCTTCCTTCTTTACGAACAAATAAACAGAGAAGTAACCACGTAAAGGAATAAAAAATAATCAAATTAAATCCTTTCATCTCTTTTTTAGAAACAAAGAGACAAAGACAATCACAGAAAGAAATCACGT
>NW_027471830.1:0-19380 GCF_051020765.1 Lasioglossum baleicum | reverse complement strand
AACGGATGGTTCGCCGTCTTGAAATTGTTTGATAGGAAAGACAACGTAAAATTGATCAAGAATTGTTTTGCGTCGGAAAGTTGAACAACTGCGTCTCTACTTTTGCCATCCGTCGTCTCAAGAGGCTCGATACACGATAAACGATAAACGATAAACGATAAACGAAACTATAAACCATTTTGAAGTGAACGCGAGAGTTACCCAAGTATCAGAATTTAGTCAGCCAAGTATCAGAATTTAAAGGAAGGCGTAAAGAAGCATTCATTTTGAACCGCTATAATTATTATTGTATTGAGCATGGTACGCGTCGACCCCGGTGCAGGCAAACAGAGTTCGAAGAAAAAGAAACAGAGAAGGAAACGGGCGGAGTGGATGCAAGTAAAGTGTACTAATAAACGGAGAAAATGGCGGCTGAGCTCGAGCCACAGGAAACGTGTATAATACGGAAGAGTAGACGTATTGTAGTAGAATACATACGTACATATATCGTATGTATGTATAATGTATATGGAAGCATGCGACTCGTGTTTGCAGACTTACTCGGGGTATTTCACGTTTGGTAGAGCCTTCAGGAAGCAACGCTGGCGCAGGATACCCTCCCACAGTTGAACACCGACAATACCGAATATGAAGAAGACGAAGAAACACAGCAGAAGAACGTTGCCCAGCATGGGAAGAGTGTCCAGCAGCAGCATCACCAGTATCCTCATACCTATCGACAGATTCAAACGTCGCAATTTCAAAATTGATCTTCCATTGAAACCTCGGTGAGATTCGCACGCCTAGGCTTTTTTGTCTACTATACATACTATACTCTTGTAACTTATAACTTGTAACTTATAACTCCACGCAATATCAAATTTTGCAAAAACTTTAACAGCTTATAAGTATCTCGACAACTATATCTCTGCGACTTCTTTGTGGCTTCTTTCAAACTTTTTCTCTTCTGGATGAGTGGGAGGTGTTGATGTAAAAAACAATTTTCTTTGTTACATATAAACAATTTTCCGGCGAACAATTTTTCTCTTACAAATGTCCCACCGATCCAGTGGTGCAGATTCACCCCTAGAACGGATGACCATTGCTTTTTATACACCCTGTACAATGTACATACATAACGGCGAAGTTACAGACTATACGTTATGGGTTGTCAGTGTATTATTATTATGTACAGCTTTAGTGTATGCAGAGACCTTCTAAATTCTAAACTAAACGCGATGGAAATGGAAACGAACAATCGAAGGCAGAATGTACGTGGCGCTTATAAGCTTAGCTATTTTCGGCCGCAGTTCGTCAAGTGTCAAAGTACAATTCCGTACAAAAGTTTTCGGACAGTTACAACGGTTGGCAAAAATCAATGCTGGATAGAATACTAGAATGTATAGCTTGGAAAAATTATTCGATCGAATGAATCGAATGCCTATCATTTCTCATATTTTCAATGTGAAAAGTATTTTTGTTTTTAAAACAGTTAACAGTTTATAGAAATGTAATGATTAAAATGCGGATCTCTTTACGCGAAATAAAAAGTCTCTATATGTCTGGATTTTATGAAACGGAAAGAAGTTGAATAAAAATGTGTAGCAATATCGACAACCCTCCAGAAGTGTTTTCACCCCTATTATGTATTAACATTTGAGACAAAAAAGTTCCTCTTCACTTTTGGTCTTCCTGCCAGGCCAGGAACCACATACATAGATAAAGGGTTTTTCTATTTACGTCTGGAGGGGGAAGGATAATGTCACCTGTCACGGCTGTCACACACCTGTAATCGGAAGCGTAGCTCCGAATAAAGGTAGATACGTCATACCGAGAACGTTGTCGGATATACATAGATTATAGGTATGTATATGTATGCGTAGAGTATAAAGTGTGTAGAGTATGTAGAGTGTGTAGAGGCTCCTCATCGGAATCGCGGCCGGAAATAAGTCGTTTCAAGTTCATTGATTGGTTGTGGGTCACGGATAGCCTGAGCATTCGGAAACAACCCTTACATGTTTTACTTTCGAATACTCTGTACGGAAGGTTGTTGTTTCGTCAAAATCAGTCTAGCGAGCCATAAGTTTGACTTGTGTGGCGGTGGAAGTGGAAAGACGATCCTCATCGTGGTCGTTAGCGGTTGTACTAATGATATACGATACAGTTGGAAAAGTCAGAAGTCAGAGGCGACAGTGTCAGATTATATTCAACTATCTGGCAATCTAACTGTACGTATCCAGAGCACGCGTACACATATGTATGTAGAAGAAATGTGCAGTCGGTTCGAGCGCAGATCGAAATCACCCGCCATTACTCAGACGCGTACGAGCGCCGATAAAATTCACGTGTACTATACATATACTGCATGCATATTGTAAAATCGATGAGAGGGAGTTTGTCATGCGAATAGAAGTGTCAACAATTTTTTGCAGGTTCTTCCCTATATACTCACTCGGAATTCTGTTGATAGCGCGCAGGGGTCTTAGAACTCTTATTGTTCGTATCGCCGATAAATTCATGTTCTCCACGTTCAAGCAGTACTCCAGGGCGCTGCAAAAAGTCCAAAACATACGTTTTTCCTCTGTGTTATCTCGTATCGATTACTTTCTATTTCACAATTTATGCTTGTCTCATTGCTAACATTCGTACGAACAATAGTCTGACGATGAGAAAGGAGAAATTGGATAGTGTTTGATTTGTTGGTTGGAAAGGATTTTTTAGGAACGAGATTGACCGAGACTGTATTATGTATTCCTAATGTATGTATTTCACGTCGCGTCGCGTCGTGTCATCGAGAATCGAAAGAATTTCTCTGAAACAGTCATTTGACTTTTCTCAAATTTTCCGACCGTATTGTAGAAATGTCATGTTATACGGAGCTTGCCTTGTACATATTTCGAATATTCCGTGTGGAATTGAATCGGAGTCTATTTAACGAGACAATTGCCAACTCAATTTAACGGTCCTGCCAAAGTTCCATTACATACGGCATAAGGCACAAGTGATTCTGCGTTACTACAATGCTGTTCAATGCTACTCAAAATAGCCGATGATAAATTCAATTATCCGATCTTTATCGTTTAGACCAGTTTTACAATTGGCAATTCGATTCATTTCATTCTTTACCTACAAACATATTGATAGATTTTGAACGACAGTATAGTACATATCCGCCATTTGTAGGTTCGTAAATAGGTTCAACCGAATTCGGATCTTCGTAAAACAGTTTGTATGTAATACATAACAAGACTCTGCATATGAAACATCCGCAGTCTAGTTATACTTCTCTCTTACACGTTTAATTAATCCTTCGGTTTACGATAACGAATCAGAGCCATAGGGATTATTTGAATCTAAATTTAATAAACGGGAATGTTGTTCGATGCATATGTATGTAGAAGGAAACATAATATTATTTCATTCGTATTACATAATATTATCGTCTTCTACATATTAGTAGACTATGGATTTTATAACTTCGTAAATAATAAACATTTTTCAATACATACATACATACATACGTACATACGTACACACGTACATACGTAAAGACGTACATACGTACGTACGTACGTACTGTTTTAAATACTGTTTTAAATGCGAGATCATTCTTTTAATAAAGTCCAACGCAGTCTTTCAGAAATGAATTTGAATTCTCCTTTTAGGAAAGCGGTCAGTGATATTTTCAAACGAATTCCTTTAATTCGTATCCTCGGATTAGCTACAAAAGCCTGCAGCTTTCGAACTTTACTCCTTTTCAAGCTTTACAATTTGAGCAGAAACGAAGAAAGTATAAGCCTTTAGTATCAAAGATCGTGAATAACTTGTGAATCTTTGAACAAACTGCTGGCTTTTATGACCTATGAGCTTTTTTGCTCTATTTCCAGGCAATTATTAATTAGGGGTTCTGTGTTTATAGCATGCCCAGTGAATGAACGCCTCTTGGCGAACGAACATAATCAATTAAACGAAAAAGCACAACATTTATCATGCCAACTTCGTGTTGAGTTGAAATTTACACGGCAATTCTATTGTATTATAACTTCGCTAAAAGGTACATTGTAATCAAAATAAAATAATATACGTATACATACCAAGTATGTATGTGCCAACATTTATTGCGAATGGTCTAATTAAAAAGTGAAATTCTGTAATGATCAAACATAACCAGAAATGTGAATGTATGGAACCTGCGAGTGGTCTCGCAAACTGCGTACTCTTTACATGTATGTATGTACATAATAGGTATTCGGGGGGCGGGGAGGAGGAGGAGAAGGAGAAGGAGAAGGAGGAGTGTTAATATCGACATAAGGATTAAACAATAAGACAAAGAGAAAACTTACCCGGCAGCCACGATAAAAAAGTCGAGCCTGTTCCAAGAGTCGGCAAGATAGGTTCCTTTCCCGTAGATTCCCATCGCGACCATTTTGATTGTCATCTCCAGGGCGAAGAAGGCGAAAATGATGTCGTCGAACATCTGTAAGCAGGTCCGCGTAAGCGGAGAAGTGTTTTGATTAGGCGAGAGGACGGTGAAATTGGATCGGGCGCGTAGTCGATCAAGGACACTCGACACGAGTTCCATTACTCATCGACACCAGATGTGTTGGTTTCTCGTGTTTGCCTCCGTTTTCTGCGCTATCCGTGCAAATTCTGAAGCGTTAGGGGGCAAGGTAAACAGGGCAATTAATCAATTCACCTCTCACACCACTAGCCGATAGCTGTTTTTGATTCCAACTCGCCCTCGTTGACCGCCGCGTTAACTTCCGATATTTCCCCCCGTTCATCCTCATTGTCAGTCATTGTCAGTCAGACTCGGACCAACTCGGACACTCGGACTGCGTCAGAGCCAGTCAGAGCAGAGATATTGTGCAAGATTTCACGCGCATGCGCGGCCAAAACGGTAACGTATCTGTACTCTGTACATACGATGATAAGGTAGCGGAGCCCTGAGGATGCGTTATATCGGCGGGAATGTACTGAAACAATCTGTTCCGGATAAAAAGACTCCGGGACGCGACATGTCCTACGAGTTACAAAATATACACAAATACACATGTTACACGCTCATTCTTCACAATCAAATAATATAACAATTTTTATCAATTTTACGGGGTGCTCAGCAAGGTACCCCATTTTGTTGAGGATTTTACTTTACCGAGGTTCAAATCGCCGCGCATGCGCGAGAAATCTTGCACAATATCTCTGCTCTGTTCATACTGGCTCATACATGCACCGTACACCGTACGCCGCGGCGCCGCCGCGCCGTATTGTACATACATATGACTCGTATGTAGACTGTATAGGCACGGCACAGATCATTTTCGTTCAAGCATGCTTGCCAAGACGAACGAAATTTTATTATCTTGGGGAAAAAATGGATATACACGTATAATAAGCTGACTGTACAGGAAACGGCGCTAACTTTCCGGGTGACCTAACGGGGAAAAGAATCTTATTCCAATTTCAACAACCGTAAACCGTATTTCGATGGGCGGACAGAAATTGAAATACATTTATAAACTGGGGATTTGTTGCTGCGAGACGTGTTTCGGAATTAGTACACACTGTACGAGTGACATTTTGGTCCCCACGTTTTCACAAATATCGAGACATTACCGTGGTAAAGCAACAACAAATCTATTTACCTAATCGTTTCTCTACATCTGTGAAGCATGTACCTATTGTACGTACGTACTTGCATCGCATGCATCGCGATTCGCGATGGAATGAAACTTGAAGAGATGCGAAAAACTTGGTCGCGGAACGCGCCGGACGGCTTGAAAATTCCCGATCAAAGATTACGATTCTCGCGTTGCAAGCTTTTTTGATCAGACCGTAGAAGATTTTAATTGCAGCGTTTACAGTTTGCAAAAGTGAAACGCGAAGCAGCGGGCAGGCCAGGCCAGGCCAGACCAGGCGGGCGGGCGAACAGCGACAGCTGCTAGCCAGGGAAAATGAAGGCGTGCATGCAAGGACAAGCGTGATTTAACGGTCTCGTTTCTTTTCGACGCTCGTTACACACTGTTTTCCCCTAATGGGACACGGACACGTAGTATGTATACATACAATACATACGTACATGCATGCATGCATACACGTATTATGCTGCGCGACTGGTACGTACTTGTAGTATTTTACAGCGATTTGTCACGCACTGGTCGTCGACGCACGGCTGATACATCCCCAGCGTGATGCAATTCAATAGAATCACCATCATGCTCACCCTCTCGAACCACGTGGATACTATGTTAAGGAAAATCGTGTGCTGTTGCGGGGGGTAAAAGGGTATCAATTAACACTTACTGCTAGCTCTTTCGCTCGAAATTAACCCTTATACGTGAACGCGATAAACTTTTCAATTTCCAAAGGGTAAATTTAATTTGCAATTATTTTTAACGCTTCTGATAACGTACCGTTAACGCGATGGTTACCGGTAAAAGAGAGATAGTATTGTTGTAAGATGCATATCTGGAATCGTGAAAACCCAACCAGCTTTACTAGCAACTATAAAATTCATTTACACGACATGCAGACGTCTAGGCACTTCAGTTTATGGCTGCTTCGCATTGTCAGTGTTCGAATAAACTAAGCAGCTTATGGTCGTCTTGACTCCACGTTATCCACGCTCGCAATAAAAAGATCTACGATCTACGTCGTAGATTCTACATGAGCGATCTTATAGCGCGAAACTTGTGGTCTGTTTACGCGATCCCATTTATCTACATATATGTAGTCTGGGGGGAGGGGGGCAGGAGGCCAAGTCTTCCGCCGCCCCCCCCACCCCCCAGAAAGAATGTTTAGCTTCCAAAATCAAAATCTCGGAATAGCTCTGGGTAACTGGGTTGAGAGATATTTTGGCTAAAAAGAAAAGTTCATCGCACAAAACCTAGAGATGGGTACAAAACTCAACCCCCCCCCCCCTCCCAAAGATCACATCCTGGGTGCACAGCACTGACCCGAATTGTATCTGCATTATTTACTGTTCGATATTTCTTTTTACTGTTAGCTGATCGGGTTCGTTATAAATAAATAATAGACAAATTTGTTAATTCGCTTTAGTTAATTCGCATAGTTAATTAGCTATGAATTTCCCAATTCGTTGAAAATTTAAAAGCTCGAACAGCAAAATTACGGCCGCAGCAATAGCTATCGATTCCGTCGTCGGTGCCGATGCAACAAATTGACCGAGCGATCATTCTCTTTTCCCGGTGATATGAACGATTAATTCCTCGGCGGGAGGCCAAGTAGGTGGGTGTATGTATTGTAAATATGGAATAGCGTAATCGGCAGCTATACATTGCCGCGCCGCGCCGCGCCGACGAGAACCCATTCGCCAATTGAACGAACCGGTATTATGACATTTCAGTATCACGTTGTCACAAAACGAACAAACGAAAGATCGATCGACGAGACAAGACTCTCGCTGATCGATCACCGTTGCCAAGTGACTGTGTTAACCTAAACACTATCCTCCACGGTGCGTGAACGTGAACTAAATAGGCTTTCTTCGAGGGCGGATAAACACACGGTGCTGTTGACATTTCACCTAGAGACCTAAACGACAGTAAACGGCCCCGTCCCCGTCCCCGTCCCCTAACTTGCGAAACAAAACGGTGGCCTAACACAAAAGGATGCTACTCGCTGATAATATACCGCGCATACTGGGCGAGTCTCGTGACACGACAATTAAGTTATTCGTTGTGCGAAAAAAAAAATTGTTCAAACAATTGTTGTTCCCCTGGAAACTATGCAATATTTTTTCGTACAACAAATAGCTTACGAGTTGTTTGAAGCGACGTTACGAGTCTCACAGTCTCACCCTGTATGCGTAGTTACGAGAATCAGACTAAGCATGTACATACGTACAGTATTTGGACACTAATTTTCGTTTGCGGCAATTTAATGCGAAGCTGTAGAGGTAATTGTTTACCTTACAGCTCACTCTATCGAGTTTGATCGGCTCAAAGTGTGTGTGTGACATTCGAATAGATTGCCAATTTATACGCGTGATCCTGTTGTTTTTCCACTGTTTATGCGCGTCGCGTCGTCCGATGACGCGAAGATGCCATCATAAACATGACGTCGCTATGAAACATGCCACCGTGGAAAATTCTCTTGAACCCCTTCCACGACTATTTATAAATATTACCGTACTTGGAAAATTTAATTAAGCGTGCCAGGTAAAGAGACAAGAGAAAAATCGAAAAAAATAGTTGTAGCCTAAAGGCATTCAAACTTGGGGTTTATTAAGTTGCGTAACCAACGAATGCATAATTAATGATTATTAGACTTCTTTGAAGAGTATAACTAAAACTAAATTCACCCAAGTTCCCGGAACATCTTCCTTCCGCGGTCCTCGGGTGAGTTCCGCGTGCATAAATCAGTTCGTCGGGAATAAATGTCACGCGTAGGCTTTAAATCTGGGAAGCAGTGGCGCACCCAGGATGTAATCTTGGGGGGGCCGAGTTGAACCCAGCCCTAGGTTTTGCGTGATGACCTTTTTTTTAAGCCAAAATATCTATCATCGGTACCCAGGGCTATTCCGCGAGTCCGCGATTTTAATTTTGGAAGCTGAACATTTTTTCTTGGTGGGGGACTTGGCCCCCTGGCTCCCCCCCTGGGTGCGCCACTGCTGGGAAGTAAAGGTCATTTCAAGGCTATACATATAAGTAATTATTCAGTTCTCCCTTAATGTCATCTTATATAATATACAAGAGAATAAAATGATTATTAGACTGTGGATATAGAAAAATCTAGAAAAATCTAGAGAAATGTTCCGCCTTAATTGCAAATATGTAGGTACTTATATTTATTTCTTTTCTCGCTAATACGTATAAAATACGTATTAGAATACGAACTCTCGAGAAAAATGCTTTAATGTTTCAGTCTTAATTAAAGTGACACGTGAAACTACTTACAAGGATGTGAGAAGTGAGAACGGTATTGTCATTGTTACTTGTTACGCTGTCAGTGTTGCACACTGTCACCGACTGTCACTATTTCACTGTTACCGTCTGTCACTATTACACTGCCACTGTCAAATGACGATCGACCAAAACTTTATGACGAACAAAACTTTGTACCGGTAACTGCGGTAACGAGAGAAAACATGGCCGCGAACGGAAGTGAACGGAAGTCCGGAAGAACGCAAAGAAAAGTCACACTAATTAAATAGGTCGGCCACGCATTCCGCTCGTAACGCTATCTATTCGATACATATGTACTTCTAACAAGAACTTTTGGGAAACCAATGGAAAAATTGATTGACAGGTTAACAAGGGTGATTCACAGAATTTGTGCGGCCCCTATCACTTCACCCTAGGCCTTATGCCCTATGTATACATATAACTACTCTCGTGTCCTTGAATACTACACCACAATTTTATTAAGGGAATGGATTCGAAATTAAACGAAGAGAGTACCGTTAATTAAACATTAAACATAAACCAGAAATGAGAAAACGTTTTTCTGTCGGCCACACAGTGTTCCGATATCGTGCAGCATTTTTTGTACGATGGATGGCCGCTAGAGGCGCTTGCAGCCTCAGTAACGTAGGTGATCTGTCATGTCGTGATCATAGCGAACTTCAAATTTCAGAACCAGCATGGTGGAGCTCGTATTTGTCAAAAGATTTATGGTTTATAGTTTATACTAGAAATAGCAGGAAAGCCGGTCCCTCGTCAATAAGAATTTGATGGGATAATAAAGCTGCCGGGTTTAACTGAAAAGTGAAAAGTATGAATTACAAAGGTAATACGTTGCACGCAACCCTTGTTCACGCGACATGTTAACCGGCCAGTGACACTGCCAACATTGTTACGTAGTAATAGACGGTTAGGTTAGGGTTAGGCTGATGGCTTCCAACACGAAAATTTAACCTGTCGTAAAGGGCCTAGCAGACTAAGATAGGTGCAGCGGCCCCAGCCGCAATTTTATTGATATTGTGCGGTAAACAATGGTTTTAGGTTGAAAGATAACCCCCTAAAATTTTAAGTCGCTAACCCTTCGTATAAGGGTGATATGAGGGTAAATACCCTTAACTGTATCATTTTTTTTCTCGGTTGTTAAATAAGATATTCGGATAAAAAAAATACGAAAATACTCGAACTTACCTCTTTCATATCATACATTTTTTTCACCATTGTGATCAAATTATTAAGGGTAGAAAAAAATCATTTAATTTTTTAGGGGTGGGAATTGCAAGCAACCCTTCGAGTGACCACTTCCAAAAAATTCAAGAACAATGTTCTGTTGCTTATCTAACGTATAAAAAAGTTTCAAGATGGTCGGATTGGTGGAACATAGTTAAATATTGAAAAATAAATGAAGTTACGTCATTATAATGGTATAATGTACAGTTCAGTGTTTCTTACGCGACTCCAATTAATAATTCTTATCAGGATATTAAGTCCCTTCTTGATCAATTATTTCTTTTTAAACGCGACGCATCGTATTACATTCTCTGTTCTTATCTTTCCGAATTTATTGATAGACATTACGTAAGTGTAACTGAGAATTCTAGGAATCATATTATACATAGATTTATTCAATCTTCGTCACTATTTTCCTCAATAACCGGTACTGTATGTGTTACATCAAATATCTTTGTTAATATCTCCGATGGTTTTACAATTTTCGATTTAAATCGCCCATGAGACAAATAATAAATAATTGTAGCGACATGAGAACAGCAACCCACTGTTCTGTTGCCATTGGCACAGTCACATGTATACCGTTTAATAGCGGCATAACCAATCGAATGTTGTACATATTCAATGTAGTATTGATAACATTTCCGACTAATATACCATTCGATATGTTATCAAATACAGAGGAATCCACATTCCGAGCCAACTGATCCAAAAACAAAGAAACTTCTCCAGCTTCTATTACACTATACATAGAATGAATACGTAAAGAGCAAAGCTCGTCAGTGTAAAATCTTTTTCTAATGATGTGTGTAGAGCAACACCGGTCGCCTTTCGGAATAAAAATCCTTTTTTGCGTAAACGCCTGGAGGCGTGCTTCTAAGGGTATGACAATCAGTTTCTTCGTTGATCGACATAAGATGCAGTATCTATGAGTCGATACTACTCTTTTAAATGGCAGTTCAATCTTCCTTGTCAATTCGGGATCGTTTCCAGTTTGATTATCTGAATCTGTTGCAGAATCATTATTGTTGCTCTCAGTTCTGTGTTGGTTTTCTGTTCTGTGTTGGTTTTCTGTTCTATAAACAATTAATCGGCATTTGTTACAAAATGCAGATCCAACAGTCACAGTTCCATCACAGTAAGCCTGATATTTTGCCGCTTCATCTTCTGCAGATATCCTTTTTATTCTCCCAACACCTTTCTTTAGGGAGACATTACACTTAATGCACTTATTGACACTATTGCTCTCAGACATTTTGTACGTGTATGGATGGATTGGGGGGATCTATATTTTGACCTATCTCACACCCTTCAATTCTAACTTGGTCACTTAAACCCGCGTTAGATAACAATTGAACTTCAAGTGTTTTAATAAATGTTCATGTATATCTTCTATAACGACCATACAGAGTTGCGACTTATAAGAAGTGTAGTATCCAGAAAAATGAATTTATTAAATCGATTACAGTGCGTAAAACAGACTGCTTGCGACGCGTAGCCACACGCATTATATTAGGAGTCCTCTTCTCTAATTCGCGATCGTCTATTATCTATTCGGCCGAGGATCGTCGATATTGCCTTATATGGTCAAAAAATGAATAAATGCCCATTCGAGATTTTCCGTCGTCTTGACAACGCATAACATACGGCGGACCATCGAATGTTTCGAACAGCGGAGCGTTCTGGAACGTTCCTACAGAAGCATTACCAAAAACTGAGAATTCGAAAGGGAGGATATTAAGATTCCTAGAATTCTCATTTACACTTACGTAATGTCTATCAATAAATTCGGAAAGATAAGAACAGAGAATGTAATACGATGCGTCGCGTTTAAAAAGAAATAATTGATCAAGAAGGAACTTAATATCCTGATAAGAATTATTAATTGGAGTCGCGTAAGAAACACTGCACTGTACATTATACCATTATAATGACGTAACTTCATTTATTTTTCAATATTTAACTATGTTCCACCAATCCGACCATCTTGAAACTTTTTTATACGTTAGATAAGCAACAGAACATTGTTCTTGAATTTTTTGGAAGTGGTCACTCGAAGGGTTGCTTGCAATTCCCACCCCTAAAAAATTAAATGATTTTTTTCTACCCTTAATAATTTGATCACAATGGTGAAAAAAATGTATGATATGAAAGAGGTAAGTTCGAGTATTTTCGTATTTTTTTTATCCGAATATCTTAATTAACAACCGAGAAAAAAAATGATACAGTTAAGGGTATTTACCCTCATATCACCCTTATACGAAGGGTTAGCGACTTAAAATTTTAGGGGGTTATCTTTCAACCTAAAACCATTATTTTCCGCACAATATCAATAAAATTGCGGCTGGGGCCGCTGCACCTATCTTAGTCTGCTAGGCCCTTTAGCCCAAGTGTGGAATGTCAACTGCAAGAATCCCACAAAATCAAAGCAATTTTATCAATGTAACCAGAAAGTTCAACTATATCGCAGCGGGTGCTATTTCAATATTTTTTCATTTGAAAGATTCGAATAAAATTCGGGTATCGTAGATTCGGATAATCAAGGTTCTACTTACTCGTGAATTAAACAAGTAAATATATTTAATTCAAGCTACGCCATGTTTGGACTCGTTTCGATCAGAAAAATATCACGACGAACGTGTTGTTAAATGATTCAGAAAAAATGATTAATATCAAAGAAGCGATTGCAACCAAAGTTTGGAATTACTATCACATTATCGATCAACTATGTATATTTGAACTGAACCAATTAGTTTAATGAATCCTTTAAAATTGGAATCCGTTTGATTAAAAAATATGTATACATACACTTTCGTCGTATCGATGAAATGGTGATGAGATTCTAAAGTAATTTCGAACTATCATTTTATTTCGAGCATAAATGATGGAAATTATTTAGTAGGATACAATTGTCGATACAATCGCGCGCGCGAGATTATTATCGCTTGTATGGTTAACATAAATGCGATACGAATGATTTGTTGCGAAATCTGCAGCGAAATAATCTCGTCGTATTTAATATGCTTCCTCGTCTCGTTGCCATTTATACGACTTCTTTTATCACCGAGTCCTTCGTTCTAACTGAAAGATGCAAAAAATCGTGCAGTGTGACCTGAATTACGAATTTCAAATTTCCCGATGCGTGCTCCACATACCAGTTTTAAAGGACATTCAAATCTATATGTATACTATGTATTAGGTTGTATAACAAATTAAATATTACCCGTTTTACGACAGAGAATTTTGCACTCTAGAGCAATCTTCTATGTACAGCCGATTTTTCACGTGGCATCTTATATCTTATACATATACATACATGTATGTAATATGGTAGATGAAAATATTGGAACGCTCCTATCGGATTCAACAACTTCATCTTTCGTTTCCTTTTACTAGAAAGACATCGTTATAAACTTATTTCACGGTCCGCTGGCCATGGCACAGTCGAGCTGCAGCACCGAAGAAAATGGAGGACAATAAACGGTGGATTGTAAGTGGCTTACTGTCACAGGCTGCGACTCAAAGGGCCGGGACGAGACCTTTTTAATTATAAATATGCATCCCTCGGAAATTTCGAACGGTATTCAATTTTTCTCCATTAAAACGTATCAATTTTCTACAAAATATTGTTCATTTCAATACTTGAAGTCCGCATAAAGAGAATTGCAAAAGGTACCTGTTACTAATTTTTTTTAACGTAGGTACATAGTGGAATTTTGTCGAGAGAAGAGGAAAACAGAGAGGCTGTTCGGCGAACCGTGCGTCGCGTCGCGCCGCTAAAATCGCGGCGAGCGAGAGGCGAGGCGAGGCGAGGCGAGGGCGCGACGGAACGAAAAGCGGAAGCTGACGAGGGACGTTTCCGCGGGTAGATCGCGAGAAAGCCGGCACACGTTATCTACTTTCCACAAACATGCGGAGCGTGTCCGATCAATAAACGGCTGGCCTCCGCGCGCCAGGCTCTCTTCTCCGTGTAACCCTCGAATCTTGGCGTGTCGCGCCGCGGCTAATGCGGGGGTGGAAACGCGCGCGGCCGCAACACGTTTTCCAGCTCGATCGCACATCGCATCGCCGCGCCGAGCTGGATTTCGGATCACGGTCGCGTAAAAACAGGAGCAACTGTTGCTCCGGGAAACGACACGCCGCGCCGCGACGGTTTTTCACGCGGCCCGGCCGCGACAGCGATCTTACGATAGAACCTCGGTTTATAACAATAGACTGTTTATCGACATTATCCGTAATTATATATATATTATCTTATTTGGTTACATTTGAAATAATCGTATGTCAGTTTCTTGGAATAGCCAAATAATTTTTTTTTAAACTCTATATCATAATAATATCGAAGAAAATATATTACGTTAACAAGTAGTAGAATCGATGTCACCGAAGATCGTAGAAAATTTACGTGCAAATAAGAGGATTAAACGGGAAAAAGAGAAATCACTGGACTTTTCGGCTGTTCCACGTTGGCAATCTTTGCCCTGCATCAATATTTCCCAATAAATCACAGCATTCCGATAGCGTCCATCGCATTTTTCCCGGTGCCTGCAATGGCGGCCGCCCTTAACGACTTGGTCTGCCTCGAAAAATCGGAGCAGCAGCGCGCGGCGATTCAAATTTTCGTTGAAAAATAACCGGACATAAATCGCGACTGACCATTGGCCGAATTATTTAGCTCCGTTCCAGATTCGCCGGTGGATTTATTTCCTGGCCGATGGGATGGATCGCCTCGCCCGGTATAACACGCCGAGTCGATCCTAATACGCTTGATGCGCGTCCGCGGAAATGAAAGACGGAAACCGGCTATTCTAACAATAGCCACCTGGCCATCGAACATTTATGCCCGGAATCCTATTGTTTTCGGTTTTCGGGGTTTCGATATACCGGGCCTTTGGATATATCTTGACCGAGGTCCGAGGTCCGAGGTCTACCTGTGCCGATTAAAATTTCAAGGGCCGATCCTCTTTGGGCTCGCCCAACGAGATTCATCCCGTTCGCCAAATTAGATCGAATTTTTATAGGGATTAATAAATTCTGGCAGTCTCGAGCAATATAGTAGCCGTACCGCGAAGATTCTCTCTTCGGCAAGCTTAACCTTAACATTACGTTCGCTGAGCACTAAAAGGCTGTGTCCGAATTTTTGAAAAATTGTATGTAATTTTAAAAATCGACGAAACCTGAGCGCGAGTCAGCGAATCATCGAAATCCCCTAATTTGCCGCACCTGCACGCGCAACCATATTCGATCGTCGAGTATCGGTGTCCGGATTGACGTATCGCTATCGTCACGCGATATACACTCTGTGATTAGCATCGAAGGGCGTTTGATGGCGTGCTATATATACATATATAGATACAGTAGACATCGTCGCGAGTTTAGGCTAATTTAAGGTTCTAGCCATCGGTGAACGGTCCCTGGAAACTATAGTTCGAAATACTCTTCGGACCGTGTTTGTCCCATGGAAACATCACGGGGCTCTCTCCTATCTATGACGAATCGCGTGCGCGATAAATTATGCAGACGTTGATGCGCCGCGAGTCGGAGGGCAGAAATAAATTCAGTCACGCAGCTACGTATTCCGCAAACGTGAAATACCGCCGCTCGCTTTTCTTCTAGGTCGCGATGCGCAATTATTGAGCGCAATCGAGGACGATATTTATGCTCGCGTTAATATGTATTTACGTGCCAGCAATTTGTTTCGAGATGCACGGGAGAGCTCTCCCGAGGCCCGAGCCACCCGGTCGTTTCTCCTTCGCCGTTTTCTCATACGAGATACGTATACATATGTATGTATATCATCGGGCTTCTCCGCGTAGACCTTTGCATAAATCCACAGTTTTATTAGGTCGTGCACAACGTCCAAAGAATTTCGAATTGTTCGCGGGAAAATATATTTATATATTTTTACCGAAAATATCCCCTTAAACGTTTATACCGGGTGTCCCACCTAACTCTCGGGCATCTTCAATATCTCGCTTATTTTCCATTATAGTTTCGCGGCACTCGAAGCGCGCCGAGAGGCTGGGAAAGGTTCGATTCATATTCGCGAGTACTTTTGGCCTGTTGGCGAGTCGAAGGTTGGGATCATCCTGATTGCCCTCTTGGGTCACGAGAAGCTTATAAAACTCGGAGCGGCGCGGCGCGGCGGTATCCTTGCGAATTTTTCGTTAGGAGGATGTTCGAGGGTTTGTCTGCTCTCTCCGCCCCCGTCAAGTTCATTTGATTCGTTCACCATCCGTCAAAAGTGATCCTTGGATCTGCTCGGCTCGTCTGCCGAGCAATTTCAGGATTGTATCGCACCGGCCGGTTTCGGGAGAGCATTTCTCTCCTTATTGGCTCGTAATCCTCGCGATTTGTCCCATCGCATCGCGGCGCGACACGTGTAAACTGTAGACCCGCCGAGGGAGAACCCGGTTCTCGATTTATAGTCTTTCACCGGCGCCCGATAACTTTTATCTCTCGCACCCGCAAACATTTAGGCCACCGGCTTTATCTGGAGTGATCACGTCGATACGCGAGCCGATAAGATGCCGCGTTAGGATAAACGAGTAGAGGGTGTCAACCGATGGTTGCCGTCACGGTGCTGCAACCCGAGGACAATTGGCTGTACGATGGTTTCACTGGCAATTTGTCAGTTGGTTCAGACTCTGTGTATGTATAATATAACTCTATTCCAGATTCCAGATTGCCCAGTACATAATACATACATATATTCGATTCACTTGTAATGTTGTAGACGCAAGCAAGCGACACGCTCGTTCTTGATACCGTCGTCGTCGGTGGACCCTCGATTATCCGAATCCAACCGTTTCATCGTTTAGTATTCAAACGTTGCGACCTCCCGATGCGATGATTCAACACCGGCCCTCGGAGTCTCTCGAGCGACTCGCGCACTTGATTATTCAAACGTCGCCACATCGTCAACCTCGGTAGAATATGTTGGGTCTCAATCAGACTGTGGTAAGTACAGCGTATCGCGGAAATAGAGCTAATCGCGTAACTGGCGTTCAGCACGGGAAAATAAAAATGTTGTTTCGATGAGGAAAAGCTCGAATGATCGTTATTCCAAAGGTCGCTATCCTGAGCGATCATCTGTGTGAATGTTATTATCATAAAAATCTTATTATCCTCCTGAAAACGTGAAAATGGTTTTCAAGAGTCAGAGCCGCGCGATGCAACTCGGGTTGTACCTTGCAGGTTATTAGCCTTAGCCGTAGGGCCGTAAGCCCATAAGGGGATATTGACGCGGTAGGCTCGGCGCACCGTTGAAACAAGGCTGAACAAGATCGAAGAAAGCCGCGCCGGCTGATAACCGCATGGAGTGTAGATGCAGAGTGCAGAATCATTCGGCTATCGGTTGTCACGGGGATGTTTCTCGGAAGAGACAAGCGACGGTTACGACTGTCTAGCGATCCGACGCGGCGCGGCGCGGCGTTGCATAAAGAATAAGGACATTGTTCCTCGAGGACCTGGTTTCGCAGCAAAGAAAGACGTCTTTTGTTACGAGACCTCCTCGCCTTCTCGCCAAGGGGGTACGAAACGGACGATGTTCTGGAATTTTTCAGAGAAACTATCATATGGGATGCATCGATTCGAAATTTTACAGAGTCGGCGACGCCGACTGATTCGAGGATACGCGTTATTCTTTTTCGGCAAGAAATATCGATTTGTCCGAAACTGCAGCGGTTCCGCGAGAACGCTTTGCGAACGATATATGTATTACCTATTCGTTGCAGACGCGATAGCAGTTTGTATGGAACGACGCGCGACGCGCGACGAGATCAGAAAGATTTTCAATCTGTACGAGAGTGGCTGTCTTTTGTATACGCGTAGTAAGAAAGAACCACCATTAAAAAATCAAAATATGGTATTGCCTCGTGGAAGAATTTATCATTCCTATTTATATGTATATTTTGTATTATTTTGTATATTTTTCATAGTAGCTATACCATAGAACCATAGATAAACTAGATTGGTTTTTTATTCGAACGATCGCGACCGATTGGTCGTAGACGAAAGTTTGCTGTGTACGAGTTTTCTACCTCGAACAACTATGCCCACCAGTAAATTAGATCTAGGTTGAACGCTAGATCTCGATTAGACTAGGTTAAAACAGTTGGAAAAGTTTCAGATATAAATGTTTAAAAGAAACTTGTTCTTCCTATCGCCATTTTATTTCATTCGAACAACGGAACCCAAGAACTTGGGGAAATTTTCTTGTGGTTGTGGCACATTATTCATTGCTCCTAGGACGTTCACACCGACCATAACCGCGTTTGAAATCCTCACGATCTTACTCTAATTCTAAATATCTTCCATTAATGTTTTCAGTTTCAGCCTGGTTTAATGAATTTTTCGAATAATTCAATTTTGCAAAAGACCTGAGTTCGCGAAAAATCCACAATTTTCTGCAACAATTAAAATCCGCGCGTTAAATTAGGTATAACACGGGGGTCTCTCAGGAATTAAAATATTCTGCGCATTAAAAAAGGAAACCAGGACGCGGAGCTTGAGCTGATAATTATAATCAGTGTAAATCCATATGGAAATCGTGCAAGACCGTGCATCGTTCCATATTGTGTAGAGCGCCCCCACTACTAAAAAGCAATTTTTCGAAAAAGAATCGAACAATTCGCGAAATTGAAAACGAATAGTTTACAGTCGCGTGGCATAAGCGCGCACAGAACTAGCTGCTCTCTTGTGTCATTGGAAACCAGTCAGTTTTAATTAATTAGAGACATGAAATTAGTCTCATCATAAAATTAATTGAATATCCCCGAAAGGAAATTTCCCTAACGTAACACCCGTCAAGTTTCGTCTGGAAATAACATTCGCGTTAACATGTCACGTATGAACACGCTGCCTTCCGAAAATAATTCTTCGAGTTTGCGAATCGATAGTCGGTGACAGTCGGTCACGTTTGTCGTGATCATCGACATATACGAGATCCACCTGGATAATTCTTTGAAATTATTCCTACATTAATCGCGTCAAGAGGATTTCGAATAGGATATTTTTATCCTAAAACGCGAGAAAAAGTCTGCAAACTCGTGCAAAAGAAAAACCAATTTCCAAAATACAGAAATCTGTTGATCCCCCCTGCTACCACGGCGTCAGCTTGTAATTGTTTGCCCGTCCACGCATGCGTGTTACAATCTTAATTGAGAGAGAGAGAGAGAGAGAGAGAGAGAGAGAGAGAGAGAGAGAGAGAGAGAGAGAGAGAGAGAGAGAGAGAGAGAGAGAGAGAGAG
>NW_027471829.1:0-19393 GCF_051020765.1 Lasioglossum baleicum | reverse complement strand
ATTACAGTGATGCGACAAACCGTATGGGATAGTTTCCAGTTAATATAAATTCAAACGCTTTATTGATGACCTTTGCGTGCGAAAGCATAACGCGCTTTATCGAGAGTATAGCAAGGTGTTCAGTGGATCAAATGTGCATACATTTTGGTGCCGGACTGCTTAGTTTCATCAATGAAATAGGAGATCGAGAGTCAAACCGTTCCAGAACGTTGCCACCTTCCATGAGGTCCGATCTGCTAAGACAATAGCTGCAACTATCCTGTGATTCAGATAGCCAAATCAGTTATTCCGGAAGCGAGTCCGCTGTTCACTATTGGCAATAGACACCTTAATTCATGGTACGAATATTACAGCAGAAGGCCAATCCGTCGGAGAATACTACCACTTGCTATAGAGTAATTATTTTTACCGAATATATTATTTTCCTAGAACATAACCCTCTTTTGAGAGTGTCATTCTTAGTGTGCAAGGAAACAAATTAGTGCCAGTACAGCGCCAAACCGTTTGAGACCGATACCAACTGGAATAAACGTCACAGTCAATACCGAATACCTTACCTTCCGAGAACATAACTCGCTGTATCGAAAATATAACTTCTTGTACTAGGAAGCAAATTAGCTTACATTTAAGAGACGGTACGCTCAATTTCATATGTGAATTAGAAGATCGAGAGTCAGGCAGTTCGGGGAAGGTATCTACCTTCCATGACATAACGGCCAAGTTAATAGCTTCAGTTATCCAGGGATTCTGATCGTCAAACAAGGTACTCCGCGCGTAAATGCCCTATACGGTATAGGAAATAGATACCTTAATTCACGGTATGAACATTATAGCTGACCGTCATACCGCTGTAGGGCGCTGCATATTGATTTGGAGTGAAACCATTCACAGAATGCTTTGCCATTCGAGAATCTGACCCACGGGTATCGAGAGAATAGCTACGTGTTCAGAGAAACACATTAATACACATTTGAGTGACGTGCACTGTAATTCCACGCATGAATTAGAAGGTCGATTGTTAAATCGTTCGGGAACGTTACCACCTTCTTCGAGAGACGAGCGTGTATGTCAATACGATCACCTATCCTGCGATTCTGAGAGTCAAACCAGATATACCGGGAGTAGATCCGTGAACACTATTAACACTCGGCAACCTATTTCACGGTATTGATATGAAAGTTCAGAGGCAAATTCATGTAGAAATTTACCTACTGATACATACTTAAGCTTTTGAACGACGGCCTTATCTTTCGAGAAGCTAACCTGCTGTATCAAGAGAATATCTTCGTGTTCCGAGACGGAAGTTAGTGGACATATTAGATACGGAAACTCAAATCACAGTTATGAATTAGAAAATCGATGATCAAACCATTCCATAATGTTACCGCCTCCTTTGAGCGTCGAGCTCAGGTCAATACCTTCACCTTTAGTTGTGATTCCGTGAGTCAAACCTGGTATTTCAGGAGTATATCCACTTAACAGTATTGTCAGTAGACACTCTAATTCACGGTTTGGATATAAAAGTAGATCGTCAACCCGTTTTTGAACGTTACCAATTGGTATAAAATCAAACGTTTTACCAAAGGACTTAACTTGCGCAAACCTCAGCGGCTTTATCGAGGGAATAAGTTCGTGTTCAGAGAAAGATGTTACTATCCTTTTCCGTGACGGGCACCTCAGCACCATGTACGAATCAGAAGATTGATGGCCAAACCGCTCGAGAATGTTGCCGCCATCTGTGCGGGTCTAACGTCTAGGTCAATAGCTACACTTATCCTGTGATTCCGAGAGTCATATCAGGTAAATCGGTAAATCCTCTGGTGAATATTGACAAATGCCACCTTAATACACGGTATTAATATTAAATTAGGTAGTAAAGCCGTCGGAGAGCATTACCAATTCGAATAAATTCATTCGTGCTTCCGAATACAGTTCCATCCGAGAACCTAATCCGCCGTAGCGAGTGTCCTGCTTAATGTTTGCGGAAACAAATTAGAAGAAATTTTAGCGGTCGGACACCACATATTTGTGTATAAATATCAGTGTCGAGAGTAAAGGCGTTCGAGAACGTTACAAACTACTTTGAGATTCTTATGGCTATGTTATTAGTCTCACATATCCTATGATTCCGACAGTCACATCAGATACTCCGGGAGCAAATGCGCTTTACGGTATTTGCAATAGACACCTTCGTTCAGGGTTAGCATATAAAAGTAGAGCGTCATATCCTATGAGAGCGTATCCAATTGGTATAAAGTCAAACCTTTTACCGTTGACCCTACAATCCGAGAAGCTAACCCGCTGTATCAAGGGCATTACTTCGTGTTCTGAGAAGCAACTTGGTATACATTTTAGCGACGGCACCCATAAATTCGTGTATGAATAAGAATATTGATTGTGAAACCGATCGAGATGGGTACCATACTCTGTGAGATACAAACGGCTATGTTGGTAGCTTCACCGATCCTGCGATTCCAAGAGTTAACCGAGGTATTCCAGAAGCAAATACGCTGTACGGTATTGCCAATAGGCACGATAATTCATGGTTGAAATATTAAAATGCAGCGTCAAACCGATTTCGAACGTTACCATTTGGCATGAAGTCAAACGCGTACCGAAGGCGTTGATCTCACCGACATCATCGAGAGAATAACATCCTGTTTAGAGAAAAGAAGAAGTCTTCAATTCAGTGACGAGCAATTTAACTTCGTGTACGAATTAGTACATCGATGGTCAAACTGTTCGAGAACGTTGCCACCTTCTGCGAGAGACGATTGGCTGTGTCAACAGTTTCACGTATTATACGTTTCAGAGATTCAAACCAGGTATTACGAGAGTAAATCCGCTGGATAGTATTGGCAATTGACACCATAATTCACGGTTTTGAATATTAATGTATATCGTCAAGCGGTTTGAGACTGTTACCAATTGGTAAATGGTCAAACGCTTTACCCAAGGTCTTATCTTCCGAGAACCTTATCCGCTGCATTTAGAGAAAAACTTCATGTTCATAGAAAGAAATTGTTATTCATTTCAGTGACAGACACCTTAGCTTGGTGTGTGATTTAGAAGACCGAGTGTCAAACCTTGCGAGAATGTTACCACCTTCTTTGAGTGTCGAACCGCTAAGTCAATAGATTCGCCTATCTTCTGCTTCGCAGAGTAGGTAATCAGATACTAAACCCGCTGTGCAGTATTGGCATTAGGCACGCTTTTTCACGGTATGAATTTTAAGGTAGAGTGTCGAATAGTCGGTGAACATTACCAATTCGAATATGGTCAAGCCTCTTACAGAAACTCCCACAGTCGGAGAACCTAACCCTCTGCTTCGAGAGTATTACTTCCTATTTCAGGAAGCAAATTAGTATTCGTTGTTTTGACGGGCAACCTAACTTCATGTGTGAATCCGAAGAGCGATAGTTCTACCGTTCGAGAACATTACCATCTTCTTTGAGGGATGAACGGTCTAAGTCAATAGCTTCAGCTATCCTGTAATTCCGGGAGTCAAACAAGGTATTCCAGTAGTAAATGCACAGTACAGTATTGGCAATTCACACCTTACTTCACGGTTTGAGTTTAAAGTAGAGCGTCATATCTCAATCATATCTCAATATTGAGATCGGTACCAATACGAATATAGTGAGTTGTCTTACTGATAACCACACCAACCGAAAGCCTAGTCCGATGTATCTGGGGTAAAACATCGTGTACAGAATAACAAATTAATATATATTTTAGCCACGGGCACCACAATTTCATGTATGAGTTAGGATATCGTGGGTAAAACCGTTCGAGAACGTTGCGACCGTAGATGCGAATCGAACGCCCTAGCTATTAGCTTCACCTACCCTATGGTTCCGAGTGTAAAACCAGGTATTCCGCGTGTAAATCCGAAGAACAGTGTTGGTATTAGACAACATAATTCACGGTTTTAATAATGATGAAGAGCGTCACTCCATTTGAGAATGTTACCAATTGGTATAGGGTCAATCGCTTTGCCGAAGGCCTTACCATGCGAACGTCTAATCCGCTGTATCGAGAGTATAACATCGTGTTCAGAGGAACAAATTACAATACACTATAGATGCAGGCATCATAATTTCATGTATAAATTAGAATATCGAGCGTGAAACTGTTCGAGAGTGTTACCACCTCTAGATGAGAATCGAACGTCAGAGTTAATGGCTTCACCTGTCCAATGATTCCGACAGTGCAACCAGGTATTGCAGGCATAAACACGCTGAAAGGTATTGGCAATGGACACCGTGATTCACGGTATACATAATAAAGCGGACCGTCAACACGTTGTACATCTCTACTCATTGATATAGAGACAACGTTCTACCGAAAGCTTTTCCTACCGAGGAGCTAACACGCTGTATCTAGAGTATAACTTCGTCTTCAGGAAAGACATTGGTATACATTTTAGTGATGGACATCATTGTTTCTTGTATGAATTAGAAGATAGAGGGTGAAGCAGTCCGAGAACGTGACGGCACTCTTTGAAGATTGAACGGATAAATCAATAGCGCCACCTATCCTGTGATTCCGGGAGTGAAACCAGGTATTCCGTGAGTAAACCCGCTGTAGATTATTGTCAATAGATACCTTATTTCGAGAACTGAATATTAAAATAGTGCGTCACTCCGTGAGAGAACGTTATCAATTGCATTAAAGTCAAACATATCACTGAATTCCTTACCGTTGGAGAAGCTAACCTGCCGTATCGAGAGTATAACCTCGTATTCAGAGAAGGAATTTAGTATTCATTTCAGTGACTGGTACCTTATCTTCATGTATGAAGTACAAAACCGATGGTGAAACCGTTCGAGAACTTTAGCATCCACTTTGAGAGTTGAACCGATGAGACAGTAGCTCCATATGTCTTGTGATTCCGAGTGTCAAATCAGGTAATCCGAGAGTACGTCCGCTGAAGAGTATTGGCAACTGACACCTTAATTCTCAGTTTGAAATTTAAAATAGATCGTGAAACCGTTTGTGATCGTTGTCAGTTTTTATATAGTGAAATGCCTTACCGAAGGCCGCACCATCCCCGAACCTCACCCGCTTCAACGAGAGTATACTTTCGTGCGTAGAGGATCAAATTAGTAACATTATAGCAACGGGAATCATAATTTCGTATACGAATAAGAAGATCCAGTGTCAAGCCGTTCGAGAAGGTGTACGCCATCTTCGAGAGTCGAACGGCTTATCCAATAGCTTCACATTTTTTGCGATTCGACAGCGGAAACAGTTAAACCGGAGTAAATCCATTATTCAGTATTTGCAACAGACACTTTAACTCAGGGTTTAAAAACATAGTACAAAGTCAATCGTTGCAGGATACCTATTGGTATATGTTCAAACTGTTTACCGGAGGCCTTACTTTCTAAAAATCTTACCCGCTTTTGCCATTGTCATACTTAGTATACTCGGAATCAAATTAATAGACACTTTAGCAGACGTACACCTTATTTTCACGTATGATTTAGAAGATCGAATGTCAAATCGTTCGAGACCGTCATCACCTTCTGTGAGAGACAGAAGAGTTCCTTGAGAGTCGAACGGCTAAGTCAATAGCTTCACCTATCCTGTGTTTACGATAGCCAAACCAGGTAATCCAGGAGTCAATCCGCTGTACACTATAGGCAGTGGTCACCATAGTTCACGGTTTAATTACTAAAGTACAGAGTCTAAGATTTGTAGAATGTTACCTAATTGTATAATGTCAAATGCATTACCGAAGACCTAACCCTCCGAGTACCCAATCCGCGTTCTCGATGGTATAAATTCATAATCAGAAATACAAATTAGTATACACTTTAGTAACGGGCGCGTCAACTTCATGTATGTATTCGAGGACCTAGTGTCAAACGATCGAGAACGTTATCAACTCCTACGAAGCTCGAACGACTGAGCCCATAGCTTCACCTGTCCTGTCACGCCGAGAGCCAAACCAGGTATTCCGGAACAAATGGCCTGTGCACTATTGGAAATACATTTAATATGAATATCATAGCAGTCCGTCAAGTCGTTGTATAACATGACTTATAGGTACTGGCCAAACTGGTTACAGAGTGCCGTAACCTCCGAGAAACTGAACAGCTGTGTGGAGAGTATACCGTGTTAAGAGGTACGGACTAGTATACATTTCAGTGACGCGATCTATAATTTCATGTTGGAATTAAAAGATCGAGAGTCAATCCGCTCGAGAACGTTAACATTTTCTGTGAGAGACGATCGGCTAAGTCTACAGCTTCACCGGCCCTGTGATTCGGAGAGGCAAACAAGGAATTGCGGAAGTACATCCCCTGAGCGTTACGGGTAACAGACACCATAATTCAAGGTTTGCATAATAAAGCAGGCAGTCAAGCCGCTGTAGATTATTACCAGTTGGTGTAGAATCAAACACTTTACCGTACGCTTTACCAACCGAGAAGCTGACCCACTATATTGAGGGTATTGCTTCGTTCTCCGTCAAACAGAGTAGTAGACATTTTTGTGACGTACACCATAATTACAAGTATATATTACAAGATCGAGGGCCAAACCCTTTGAGATCGTTACTATCTTCTTAGAGAGACGAACGCTAAATCTATAGCTACACCCGTACTGTGATTCCGAGATCGAAAGCAGGTATTCGGAGAGTTAACCGACAGTGCAATGTAGTCAATGGACACGATGGTTATCGGTATGAATATTAAAGTGGAGCGTCACACCGTTCAAGAACGTTTCCTATTTGAATAGAGTCAAACTTCTACCCGACGGCATTACTTTCCGAGTAGATATCCCGCTGTATCGAGAGTATAACTTCGTGTTCAGAGAAGCAAATCAGTATACATCTTGGTCACAGCAACTTAATTTCATGTATGAAGAACAAGGTCGGGTGTCAAGCCGATAGATAGCGGCACCACATTCCTTGAGATTCGGGCGGCTTACACCGTGGCATAATCTATCATGTGATTCCGAGGGTCAAACCAGGTATTCAGGAGTAAAGCCACTAAACAGTATTTGAAATAGACACCTTAATTAAAAGTATGAATATTAATGTAGAGAGTCAAACTGTCTGTGAACATTACTAATTGGTGTAAATTAATTCTTTTTACCGAATACCTTACATTCGGAGAACTTAACCTTTTGTATCGAGAGTATAACTTCGTATTCAGAGAAGCAAACTAATATTGATTTCAGTGACGGGCACCATTACTTCATGTATGAATTAGAATGTTGAGTGTCACAGTTCGAGAACGTTACCACCGTCATTGAGATTCGAACGGCGATGGCAATAGCTACCCCTATTCTGTAATTCCGGGTGTCAAACCACATATTCCTGGAGTAAATCCTATGTACTGTATTAACAATAGACACCTTAAGTCACGGTTTGAATATCAATGTAGTGAGTCAGACCGTTGGAGAACATGACCAAATTGTATATAAAGTCAAAACTTTTACAGGATACCTTTTAACTTTTACAGATATTTTCTTGTATGAGTAGCAGAATCGAAAGTCAAACCGTTTGAGAACGTGCCCACCGTCTATGAGAGTGGCACAGTTACGTCAATACCTTCAACACTCCTGTGATACCGAGAGTCAAGCCTGATATTCCGGGAGTATATCAGCTGGTGTGTATTGGCAATAGACACCTTAATTCACGGTATGGATATTAATATAGAGAACCAAATCGTTGTAGAACGTTACTTATTGCTATAGGGTCAAAATTTTAACCGAAGTCCTTACCTTTCGAGAGCCAATCCCATTGTATCGATTGGCTTGCATAGTCTTCACCGGAACTAATTAGTAGACACATTAGCTGGCGGACACGTTAAATGCATGTAACAATAGGAAGATATAGGGTCAAACCTTTCGAGGACGTTACCAGCTTCAGTGAGAAAAGAACGGCTAAGTCAATAGCTTCACCTATCCTGTGGTTCGCAGAATCAACCCAGGTGTTCCGGAAGTGAATCCGCTGAATACTATTGGCAATAGACACCTTGATTCGCGGTTTGAATTTTACAGCAGAAGGTTAATCTGTCGGACAACATTACCAAATGGTATAACGTCAAACTTTTTACCGATACCTTCCCTTACAAAAACCTAACCAGTTGTAGCGAGTGTCATGCTTAGTGGTCTCAGAATCATGTTAGTAGAGATTTTAAAAATACGGACTCCATAATTTTTTATGCGAATAGTATTATCGCGATTCAAACCGTTGGAGATCGCTACATCCTTCCCCTAGACACGAACTGCTAATTCAATAGTTACGCTTATCCTTTGAATCCGATAGACAAAAAGGTATTCCGGTGTAAATCCGCCGAATAGTATTAGGTTTAATCACCTTAACTCACGGTGTGATTTTGAAAGTATGGTGTCAGTCCGTTTGAGAGCGTTACCAATTAGTACGAAGTCAAAAGTATCACTAAGAACCTTACCCTCCGAAAGGCTAACGCGACTTATCAATTGTATAACTTCGTGTTCTGAGAAAGAAATTAGTAATTTCTGCGACGGGGACTCTAATTTCATTACGAATAAGAAGATCGAGTGCCAAACCGCTCGAGAAGATTGCCACCGTCTGTGAGAGACGAACGGCTAAGTTACTAATTGCTATAAACTCAAGCACCTTACCGATGGCCTTGACGTCCGAGAAGCTAACCCGCCATATCGAGAGTATAGCTTCGTGTTTTTAGGGAAACACATTAGTATACAACATAGTAACGGCCCCTTAAATTCATGCATGAATTGTAAGTTCGAGGGACAAGTCGCTCGAGAACGTTGCTATCCTCTTTAAGTGTCGAACGCATAATTCAATATCTCCTCCTATCCTGTGATTCCGCGAGTAAAACCAGGTAATCCGAGAGTAAATCCACTCAACAGTATTGGTAATGGACACCACAGTTCACGATTAGAAAATTAAGATAGAGCGTCAACCCAACTGAGATCGTTATCAATTACTATAAAGTGAAACACATTACCGAAGACCTTTCCCTCCGAAAAACGCACCCGCTGTATCGAGAGTATAACTTCTTGTCCAGGAAACACTCATGTATACATTTTAGTGATGGGCACCATCGTTCCATGTATGAATTACAAAATCAAGGAATAATCCGTTCGAGAAACTTACCACCATCTTTGAGTGTTGAACGGCTAAATCAATTGCTTCACGTATCTTGTGGTTCAGAGAGTCAAAACATGCAATCCGGGAGTAAATCCCCTGAAAAATAATTGGCAAGAGACACGATACTTCACGGAATGAATTTTAATGTACAGAGCCAACCCGCTGGGGAATGTTACTAATTGGAATAAAGGCAAACGTTTCACTGAAACGCTTACCCTCCGAAAGCATAACGCATTATATCGATCGTAAATCTTGATGATCAGAGTAAGAAATATGTACACATTTTAGTCACGGGCATGTTTTCATCTTGCACAAATTGGAATATAGAGTGTCAAACCGATGGAGAACGTTGCCACCTTCTGAGAGAGCCGAATGGCTAAGTCAGTAGCATCACCCATCCTGCGATTCTGAGAGTCAAACCAGGTATTCTGGGAGTAAACCCGCTCATCAATATTTGGAATAGTCACCATAACTCACGCTTTGAGTGTTGAAATGGAGCTTCACACCGTGTTGGAACGTTACGAATTGCATTAAAGGCAAACGATTTCCAGAAAGCCATAACGCGCGAGAAGCTATCCCGCCGTATCGACAGTATAACTTCGTCTTTAGAAAAACACGTTAGAGTACATTTTAGTGATGCCTCCTTAAAATAATGTAAGAATTAGAATATGTAGGCTAAAACCGTTAGAGACTGTTATCATCTCCTCTGAGAATAGAACGATTATGTCAATAGCTTCACCATCCTGTATTACCGATATTCAAACAAGGTATTCCGGGAGAAAATCCGCTGCACAGTATGGCTCTAGATACCCTACTTCGCAGCATGAATAATAAAGTAGAGGGTCAAATCGTGGAACAATGTTGCATGCATTTATAGAGTCACACGTATTAAAGAAAGTCTTAACTTACGAGAAGCTAACGCGCTATTTCGAGGGTACGACTTCCTGTTCGGAGATGCAAACTATTATGCTTTTTAGTGTCGAACACCTTAATTTGATGTATGAATTAGAAGATCGAAGGTCAAACTATTAGAGAATGATACCACCTTCTTTGGGATTGGAATGGCTAAGTTCGTAGATTAACGTATCCTGCAATACCGAGAATCAAACGGTGTATTCCGGAAGTAAATCCGCGGTGGAGTATTGGTATTAGACACCCTATATCACGGTATAAATATTAAAGTGCAGAGTCAATCCGTTAGAGAACGACACCAATTTGAATAAAGTCAAACGTTTTCTGATTCCCCTACACTCCGAAGCATATCGCATTATATCGAGGGTATAACTTGGTGTTCAGAGGAAGAAATTTGAGTACATTGTAGTGACTGGTAAAATATCTTCCTGCATCAATAAGGCGTTCGATGTTACAAACCGTTCGAGAACGTTACCACCTTCTATGTGAGACGAACCGCCAAGTCGATAGCTTCACATATTCCAAGATTCCAAGAGTCACATTAGGTATTTCGAGAGTAAATCCGCTGGACAGTTTTGCAATAGATACTTTAATTAACGATACGAATATACAAGTAAAGCATCAAACCTTCGGTGAAAATTACCTTTACATATAATGTTATTCTTCTTAGCGAATGCCATACCGTAAGTGAACCTAATCCGCAGTAGTTAGTGTCTTAAATATTGTACACTGAATCAAATCTGTGGACGTTTTAGTAGAAGCACACAATATTTTCATATATGAACAGAATTATCGAGAGTCAAACCGTTAGGGAACGATCACATCTTCTTTTAGATTCGAACGGTCAATTCAATAGCTTCACCTATCCTGCATTTCCGTGAGTCAAGCAAGGTATTCCGAATTAAATCCACTGAGCAGCATTGGCAATATACAGCTTGCATCACGACATGAATATTATGGTCGAGAGTCCAACCGTCGTAGGACATTACCATTGGTATAAAGTCAATCTCTTTAACCAATACCTTACCTTCCGAGATCTCAACCCGCAGCAGCGACTGTGTTCCTATGTTTTCACGTCTTCAAAATATTAGACACTTGAGCGGACGGACACATTATTTTCATGCATATATGGGAATATCGAAGTCAAATCGTGCGAGAATGTTACCACCTTCTCTGATAGTCGCACATCTTAGTGAATAGCTTCACCTATCCTTTGATTCCGAGAGTCAAACTAGGTACTCCGCGGATGGAGGCCGTTAGAGAGCATTAGACACCCTAATTCAGGGAACAGATATTGAAGAATAGAGTGAAACCGTTCTAGATCGATATTAATTCGTATTAAGTCAAACGTTTTACAGAAGACCTTAACTTCCGAAGAACTATCCGTGTATAAGTATCGAGTGTATGACTTGATGTTCAGAGAAAGAAATTAGTATTCATTTCAGTGACGATCACCTTATCTTCATGTATGAATTAGAAGATCGACGGTGAAACCGATCAAGATAGTTAGCACCTTCTTTGAGATTCGAACGGCTAAGTCAGTAGCTTCACCTATCATGTGATTCGGAGAGTCAAACCCGGTATTCTGGGGTAAGTCCGCTGAACAGAATTGGTAATAGACACCATAATTCTCGATTTGAATATTAAAATAGAGCCTCGAACCGTTTCAGAACGTTACCAGTTGCTCTAAATTCATAAGCTTTATCAAAAGCCATACCCTCCGAAAAAAAGCTGAACCGCTGTATCGAGCATATAACTTTGCGTTCAGACAGAGAAATTAGCATTGACTTCAGTAACGGCACGTTACCTTCATGTTAATTAGAGGATCGATGTTCAAACCGTTCGGTAACGATACCACCCTCTTTGAGAGTCGAACGGATATGCCAATAGCTCTATCTATCCTGTGTTTCAGAGAGCCATACCAGATAATCCGAAAGTAAATCCGCGGAAGGGCATTGGCAATTGACACCTTGAATCACAGTTTGAATATTAATGCAGAGCATTAAACGTTGTAGAGCTTTACATATTCGTATAGACTCAAACCTTTTACCGAAGACAGTACCTTCCGTGTAGATAACCCGCTGTATCGGGAGTATAACCTCGTGTTGATAGTTGCAGGTTAGTATACATTTTAGTGACGGGCACCATAATATCATGTGTGAATTCGAAGATCCAGAATAAACACGTTCGAGAATGTAACATCCTTCCTTGTGCTTCGAACAGCTGACACAATAGCTTGTTTGAGAGTCGTACTGCTAAATCAATATGTTCACCTACCCTGTTATGCCGAGAGCATGACCAGGATTCCGAGAGTCTATCCGCAATATAGTATAGGAAATGGGCATATTGATTCAAAGTATAAATAGTAAAGTACAGAGTCATACCATTGTAGAACGTTACCTACTGGTATATAGTCAAACTTATTCGGACCGAACCGTCCGAGAAGCTATCCCGCTGAATCGGGCGCATATCTTTATTCTAGGAAATCAATTTAGTTTGCATCTTAGTGCGGGACGCATTAACTTCTTGCTGAATTAGATTATCGATGGTCAAACCGTTCGAAATCGATACCACCATTGTTGCGAGTCGAAAGGCTAAGTCAATAGCTTCACCTGTCACGTGATTCCGAAAGTCAAAACAAGAATTCAGGAGTACATTCGCTGTACAGTATTGGCATCGTACTCCCAATTTCATGGTATAAATATTAATGTCCACAGTCAAACATTTGTAGGACGTAACGTATTGATATAGAGCCAAACTTTATAACGAAGGCCTCACTTTCCGAGAAGCTAACTCCTGAATCGAGAGTATGAATACGTATTAAGAGAAAGAAGTTAGAATACACTTGAATGCGGCGCAACTTAATTTCGTGCAAGTATTAAAATATCGATGATTAATTATCAAACCAAACGAAACGAGAACGTTACCACCTTCTTTGAGTTTCAATTCTCTTGTTCAATAACTACACATATGCTGCGTTTTCGAGGGTCAAGCCAGGTATTCCGGGAGTAAATCCTCTGAACACTGTTGGGAACGGGCACATTTATTCTCTGATTTATTGTTTACGTAAAGCGAAAATCCGTTTGAGAACGTTACCAATTGCTATAAAGACTAACGCATTACCGAAGACAATACCCACCGAAAAATTAACCCGCGGTATTGAGTGCATTACTTCGGGTTGAGAGAAAGAAATCAGTATTCCTTTCAGTGTCAGAACGTTAATTTCAAGTGAAATAGAAGATCGATGGTCAAACCGATCGAGAAAGTCATCTCCCTCTTTGAGAATCAAACCGATGAGCCAATAGATCCATCCATCCTGTGATTCCGTGAGTCAAACCAGGTAATCCGAGGGTAAATGCACTGAAGGGTATTGACAATAGATACATAAATTCGTGAAATGAATATTATGTTAAAGTGTCACACCGCGTGAGAACGTATCAAGTTGCGATAATGTCAAACGTTTTACCAATTACCTCACGTGCCGACAATATATCCCGCAGCAGCGAGTGTGTTGCTTAGTAAAAACGGAAACAAATTAGTATACGTTGGAGTGATGGACATCTTAATGTCACGTATGAATACGAAGATCGAATGACAAACTACTCGAGTTCGTGTCCACCTTCTTTGAGAGTCGAACGGCTGAGCAAACAGCTTCACCTATCCTGCGATTCCGAGAGTCATGCACGGTATTCCAGGAGTAAATCATCTGTTTACAGTTGGCAATGCACACATTACGTCGCGTTTTGAGTTACAAAGTAGGGCGTGAAGCCGTTTGAGAACGTTACCAGATGGTATATAGTAAATGATTTTACCAAAGACCTTACCATCCGTGGCTCTCATCCGCTGTGTCGACACTACAAATTCGTGATCAGAGATACAAATTAGTATACAGCTTAGACTCGGGCCCCTTAATTTCATGTATGAATTGGTAGATCTAGCGTCAGAGCATTCCGGAAGTTTACAGCCATGTTTGAGTGTCGAACGGCTTATTCAATAGCTTCAGCAATCCTGGGATTCCGTAGGGTCAAACCCAGTAATACAGGGGTAAATCCGCGTAACAGTATTGGCAGCAGACAGCTTAATTCACGCTATGAATATTAAGGTAGAGAGTCAAGCCGACAGTGAAAAATACAGGTTGGTACAAAGACATTCTTCTTACAGATTACCTGACCATCCGAGAATCTAACCCTATGTATCGAGAGTATTTCTTCGTGCTTTAAGAAGCAAATTTGTAATAAATTTAGTGACGGGTAACCTAATTTCGTATATGAATAGGAAGAGATATAGTCAAACCGTTCGAGAACGATACCCCCATATTTTAGTGTCAAAATATGGGGGTCGAAAGCTTCACCTTTCCTGTATATCCGAGAGTCATACCAGAAATTCCTGGAGCCCATGCGCTGCACAGTATTGGAAATTGACTCCTTAAATCACTGTTCGAATATTAATGTACAGCGTAAAACCGATGTAGAACTTTACCTATTCGTATAGAATCAAACTTTTTACCGAAAGCTTTACCTACCGAGTAGTCCGGACCGTTGTTGGAAGTGCCTTGCTTAGTGTTCATGGAAACATATCAGTTTACATATTTTAGGCGCGCACCATGATTTCATGTATGAATTAGAAGATCGAGGGTCACATCGTTCGAGAACGCTACCATTAGAGTTGAAAATCGAATCGCTTAGATAATAGCATCACCTATCCTATGGTTCCGTGAGGCAAACCATGTATTCCGGAAAATAAACCGCAGATCAGTAATGGCATTACACACTCTAATTCACGGATTTAATATTAAAGTAGAGCATCAATCCATTTGCGAACGATTCCTATTGCAATATTGTCAAAACATTACTGAAGGCCTTACTATCCGAGAAGCTATCCCAATACATCAAGAGTATAACTTCGTGTACAGAGAAGCCAATGTGTAAACAATTTAGTGTCAGGCCCTCTAATTTCATTTTTGAATTAGAAGTTCACGGGTCAAATATTTCGACAACGTTACCTCGTTGTTTTACTGCCAAACGGCTATGTTAATAGCTTCCTCTGACTTGTGGTTCCGATATTCCAACCAAGTATTGCAGAAGAAAGTCTGCAGTGCCGTATAGGCATGATACACCCTATTAGTTGGTATAAATATTAAACTCCAGGGACCAGACGTTCTGGATCATTACGAATTGGTATAGGGTCAAACCTTTTCCCGAATATCTTGCTTTACTTCATGTTCGAAGAAGCATATAAGTATACAGTTTAGTGACGGGTACCTTAATATCATGTATGAATTAGAAGATCGATGGTCAAACCGAGCGAGAACGTTACCACCCTCTCTGACAGTCGAGCTAGGTGAAAAGCTTCACATATCCAGTTATTTCGGGGGTCAAACCAGGTATTCCGGGAGTAAATCCGCAGTACAGTAATGGCAAAAGACTTCTCAATTTACGGTATAAATAGTAATATAGAGATTCCAACCGTCATGGAACGGTACCTGGTCTATGGTCTAACTTTGTACCGAATACCTTACCCTCCGAGAACATAACCCGCTGCAGCAAGCATCTTGCTTAGTGTTCATGGAAATAAATTAGTAGACTCTTTAGAAGACGGACACTTTAATTACCTGGACCAATAGGAAGATGGAGGGTCAAATCGTCCGTGAACGTTACCAACTCCTTTGACAGTCGCATACCTAAGGCAATAGCGTCACCTTTCCAGTGATTTCGAAAGAGTATGAATATTGAAGTAGATCCGCAAACCGTAGGAGAATTTTACCAATTGGTATAATAACGTCAAACTTCCGATCGGGCACCTTATATTCCGCGAAACAATCCGGAGTGCCGGCGGTACGTGTTAATACAAGAAAACTTGTACTCGTTTTAGCAACGAGCACATTAATCTCATGGATGAATAAGAAATTCGCAAGTCAATCCCTTCGAGAACGTTATCACCTTATCTGAGATTCGCACAGCTATGTCAGTACCTTCAGCGACCCTGTTATTCCGATAGTCAAATCAGATATACAGGAAGCCAATGCGCTCTGCAGTATTGACAATAGACACCTGGTTTCACGGCTTGAATAATAAAGTATAGCGTGAAACCGCATGAGAAAGCTAGCAAATGCAATAAAATCAACCGTTTTATCGAAGGACTTACCCTCCGATGGCATAATATAGTGTATCGAGGGTATAACTTCGTGTTCAGGAAATGAAATTAGTTTTCATTTCAGTAATGGCCACCATATCTTAGTGTATGAATTAAAAGATTAAAGGTCAAACCGTTCGAGAACGTTAGCACCTTCTGTGTGATACGAACGGCTAAGTCAATAGCTTCACCCATTCTGTGACTCCGAGAGGCAAACCTGGTAATCCGAGATGATATCCGCTGAACAGTATTAGCAACGGACACATTTTTTTCCGGATTGAATATTAATATACAGAGTCCACCAGCTGTAGGACTATGCCATTTGGTATAGGTTCTAACATTTCACCGATGATCTAACCATCATAGAACATAACCCGATGCACCGAAAGTATAACTTTGCACTCAGAGAAACAAATTAGTGTACATTCTAGCCCCTCTCTCTCCGTAGTTTCATGTATGATTTAGAAGATCGAGTGGCAAACCGCGTGAGAACGTTGCCACATATTCTGTAAGAGACGGGCGGCTATGTCAATGGTTTCACATATCCTAAGATTCTGAGAATCAAAGCAAGTACTCCGGAGTAAATACGCTAAAGAGTTTTGCCAATAGACACCTTACTTCATGCTACGTATAATGAAGCAGACCATGATACCGTTGTAGGACGTTACCTAATGCTATAGAATCAAACTTTATCGCGAAGTGTTAAGGTGCCCGTGACTAAAATATCTACTAATTTGTATCGCTGAACACGAACTTATACCCTCGATACAGCGGATTATGTTCTCTGAAGGTAAGGTATCAGGTTAATGGAATGTCCTTATGCCAATTGGCAACGTTCTCAAACGGTTTTACGTTCGAATTTGATAATCATACCGTGAATTCAGGTGCCTATTGTTAATACCGTTCAGCTGATTTACTCCTGCAATACACGGTTTGACTCTCGGAATCACAAAAATATGTGATGCTATTGTCACAGCGTTCGACTTTCAAAGCAGGTTGGTAACGATTGCGAACAGATAGACAGACAGTAGATCTTCGAATTTCTACAAAATGTTAAGGTGCCCGGCACTAAAATGGAGACTAATTTCTTTCTCTGAGCAGGAATTACACTCCCGACACTGCGGGTTAGCTTCTTGAAAGGTCAGGCCTTCGTTTTAAAGTTTGATTCCACACCAATAGGTAACCTGCTACAACGGCTTGACTGTGTACTTTAATATATATACCTTGAAATGGGATGCCTAGTGTCCATTCTGAGGCACAGATTTACTCTCGGAATACCTGATTTGATGCCTGAAATCGTAGGATTGGTGAAGCCATTTCCTTAGCCATGCGACTCTCCGTGAATTTGGTAACGTTTTCGAACTGTGTAACTCACAATCTTCTTATTCATACATGAAATTCAGGTGCCTGTCACTAAAGCGTATACCAATTTGTTTCTCTGAACTCGGAGTTATACTGTCGGTACAGTGGATTAGGTTCTCAGAAAAAAAGACCTTTAAAGTGTTTGATCCTATACCAGTAGGTTGAGGTCTACAACGGATTGTCTCAGTCCTTTAATATTGATTCGGTGAATAAATTTGCTTATAGCCTATAATGTACTGCGGACTTACATTCGGAATACTTGGTTTCAATATTGGAATCACATGATAGGTGAAGCCTTTGGTTTAGCACTTCGAACCTCAAAGTGAGTGGTAACGTTCTCGAAATGTTTGATTTTCGATCATCTAATTCGTACACGAAATTATGGGGCCGCCACTAAAATGTAAATAAAATTGTTCCTTTGAACACGATGTTATACTGTCGCTACAGCTGGTTAGGCTTTCGGTGGATCAGGCCATCAGTAAGACGTCTGACTATATGCCAATTGGTAAAGTTCTCATAATTTCTGACCCTCTACTTTCAATTCAAACCGTGAATTAAGGTGTATATTGCCAGTACTGTAAAGAGAATTTAATCCCGTAATACCTGATTGGGCTCTAGAAATCACAGGATAGACTAAGCTATTGGCTATGCCCTTCTATACACAAAGGAGGTGGTAACGTTCCTGAACGGTTTGACCTTCAAACTTCCAAGTCATATAGAAAGTTATGGCACCAACACTAAAATGTATACTAATGTATTTCTCAAACCACGAAGTAATACCCTCGATACTGCAGATTATGTTCTCGGAATGTACGACATTCGGTGAAAGGTTTGACTCTACACGAATAGGTAACGTTCTATAAAGGTTTGACGTTCCGCTTTGAAATTCAAACCGTGAATTACGGTGTCTATTGCCAATGCTGTTCAGGGGATTTACGCCAGGATTACCTGATATGACTATCGGTATAACAGGATAGGTAAAGCCTTTGATTTAACTGTTCGACTCTCAAATATGGTGGTAACATTCTCGAACGGTTTGACATTCGATCTTCTATTTCATATTTGAAATTAATTTGCCCATCACTAAAATGAAAACTAGCTCGCTTCTCTAAGCGCGAAGCAATACTCTCGGTACAGCGGCTCAGGTCGACAGACAGTAAGGCCTTCCGTTAGAGGGTTGATCATATACAAATTGGAACTGTTCACCGTCGGTTTGACTGTCTACCTTAATATTCATTCCGTTTGATTAAGCACATTTATTGCTAACGCTGATCAGATGATTTACTCCTCGAATACCTGGATTGGCTCTCAGAATCACAGGACAGGTGAAGCTCTTGACTCAGCCGTTCGAATCTCAGAGGAGGTTGTAACGATCTCGAACAGCTTGATGCTTGATCTTGTAATTCATACTTGAAGTTAAGGTGTCCGTCTGCAAAAATGTATACTAATATCTTTCTCAAAACACGCAGCTATACTCTCCATACGACGGGTCTGCTTCTCGAACGGTAAGGTATTCGGTAAAACGTTTGCCTTTATAGCAGTTAGTAACGTTCTCCCACGGTGTGAGGCTCTATTTCTATATTCACTCCGCAAATTAATGTATGTATTGGCAATAGTCTTGAGCGGATTTACTCCAGGAATACCAGGAATAACTCCTGGAATCACAGGATAGGTGAAGCTAATGACTTCTCACTAGAACATCTACAAATTCGTCCAACTGAATACTATGTCATACACTCGATAAAGCTTGTTATTTCTTCGGAGGTTAAGGTGGAAAGTAAAGCGTTTGACTTTATACCAATTGGTAACGCTCTCAAACGGTTTAACGCTCGACTGTAATATTCAAACCGCGAATTAATGTGTCCATGGCTAATA
>NW_027471828.1:0-19465 GCF_051020765.1 Lasioglossum baleicum | reverse complement strand
ATCTTTGACGCCTCTGTCGTCTACGGAGATTCAAAAAATACCCAGTTTCATCGGCAACCACATTATCATCCTGCGTTTCCTCGTTGTCTGGAAAATCACTTTGACTCTCGCTTTGATCATCTTCTGGTATCGAATCTTCTTCGCCTGAATTCGCTTCGTTTATTCGTCGAATTCTTTCCAACTCTCTCCTTGACCGTGCAGACATGTTCAGGGTTGCGGTGAAAAAGAGTCGTTCGAGAAGCGTATCTGAATTTAGAACTAAGGTTCCAGTTGGATAATTGCTGAAAAATACTAAACTTCGTATGGGGTGAAATGACCCCCGTGGTACGTACGGTAGGTAAAGAATTTTTCTCGATTAAAAATAAGCCACGAGAAAAACAGAAAGCGAGCAATTGTATAACCGGATGATATAAGAATTTACAGAAAGTCAACTGACCGACAGAAATAACAATAAATGTACGAATTTAAAGTAAATTTTCAAGAAGGGTCATTTGACCCCGTTTGGTACGTTTAGACGTGGTTGCTATACACGTGTGCACATATATGTAGACACGTATGCAGTGTATTCGCGTTCCCACACGTTTAATTCTCCCTTCTCGCGCCGGTATGTGCACGTTGCGATATTTAGTTGTGCGTCTATGAAATCGCAGTTCTTGCCTAAACGAGTTGTAACCGACACTTAACCTCTTAACTCTTTACGATCCGAATTATATTTCAGATTTGTTACCAGCAGGCCATAACGTTTCTAAATTTATTAATTGGAATTTATTTCGACTGAAAAATAGGGCTATTTGAATAAATAAAGGAAGAAAGAAATTCGATTAAAAATCAGTTATATTTACACTATTGTCATACTTTGTAATTTTCAAGTGTAAATCTCTTGAAACAATTTCCCATTGTCGAGTCACACTCAACATAGGACCGTAAAGGGATAAACCATAAAAAAATTTCTAAATTCATTATTTGGAATTTATTTCCACTATTCATTTCGGCTTTTCACGGTAAACACTGCAATTTAGTGACTTTGCTTGCGTTTAGATTATTTCTTTTTTTATATATTGTATTTTAGCGTCGATAATTTCGAATTGTTTTTCGGTAGAAAAAGGAAATTTGAAAAAGGGGTCATTTGACCCTGCTTGGTACGTTTAGAGTTAAACAGAATTTTCTCTGTCCGACAAGATCGGATGGGTCGAAACGATAAGTTCTCGAAATGTTTGCGCCTGGTCGGTTGAAAAAGTAATCGGCGAATGATTAAATTGACTGCTCGTAAAGGGGTGAAAAGTTTTAATTAAAACGTCAACGGGGAAACGTACTCGGCTAGTGTAAACGTTCCTGTTGTTCCCTATGCTATTGACTTTGCTGTAATTAAGCTATTGTCTTACGTTTTCATTCCATCGTTCATATTAAAATAAACACTGCCACTAAGCGATAATAGATTCCGTGGTAATAACCTTGCCGTGAAATTCTATGGTGAATATTCTTTGTCACGATGTTTTAATGGGACTTCGAAATTACCGGAAAAGGCGGATATTCGACGAGAAAGAAATTTAATATAATTTCTCATCTATATTCCTCGCAATCTCGAGTGATTTCTATGTTACTTGAATTAGCTATCGTCTTCTGAAAATGTAATTTCGCTTAAGGGTAGAATAATATTCTATAGAATAATAATATTTCAATTATGACGAGTATACTCGTCATGAGTAAAAAATCAGTGACATAGAAAATATTTCTTCGTTACTTAATCAGTTAACTGTGGTCCACGAATATACTCGTCATGGAGAGGTTGCAGGATTTCAATTATGACGAGTATACTCGTCAGGTGTAAGAAGTAAATGACCATTGGTTATTTGAATACAGGAAATATTTCTTCGTTCTTAACCAGTTTTTACTATGCTTCACGAATATATTCGTCATGGAGAGGTTGCAGGATTTCTTCTTACGACGAGTATGTACGTCAGGTGTATTAACTCAGTGACCATTTGTTATTTGAATACAGGAAATATTTCTTCGTAACTGAACCAGTTTTGACTGTGTTCCACGAGTATACTCGTCATGGAGAGGTTACAGGATTTCGATTACGACGAGTATACTCGTCAGGTTTAAAAAGTCAGTGACCATTGGCCCTTTGAATAGAGGAAATATTTCTTCGTTACTTAAAAAGTACATGGATATGTGGATGGGCCGAATTTTTGTTTTAACTCGAAAAGAATTGTGCGAACGAAAAATCAGAAATTATAAACCTATATATGCAAATGAAAACAAATTTTTGCGTTTAAACAATTTTATTGCGGTATATTCGCTATGTGACTTTCAAGTCACACCGGCCTATAAAGTTTGCACTTCTGTGTGTAATAACTCATACGTGGAATTCCATAAAACAATTTGCATTCGGTGTTAAGCATAAATGTACATTACGCTTTGAACATTTTATTTTCGCAACTCCTTTGCATCCTATCAATGACGTTTATCAGTCGTCGAGGAAATATTACCGCATCTTCATCGGACTCGGAATCTAATAAAGAATCATCGGATCTATTACCTCTAACGCGTCTAATTCTAATTCCTCGGTTATTTCTATTGGTTTAGCCAAATTACGTAGCATCTGAACTTTTTATTTCGACTTCCTAACACGGCTAATAAATAACAAATTGATTCGATGGTTTATAGCATCGATATTACATTTATGTGTAATTTCACAATTTGACAGCGGATGTGAATTAAAAATTTATTAGTTTCGTGTTTAACCCTTTGCGGATGAATGTCTATGGTATAGTGGAAGTTTTTGAATTTTCCAGAACGAAGGGAAAAAATAATTTTAACATTGTTATCAATGTCGTGAATATTTTTTAATTCGGAGAATTTCCCTCGATTTCTTATTTTTAATCATTTGGTATATATCAAACGTATTTTTAACTTCGTTTCTCGACCACAAAGAAAATTATACGAGTGTTTATTTACCAGTGAAAAAGTAACGTCAGTTTTATAGCAGAAAATCTATAAATTTCTGCTCTTCTATAGCGAAAAATCGTAGAATGCAAAGGGTTCAGTTTCGTTCAAGATAAAACACAGAAGAGAATATTTTTGCAGGACTTTTTTGTTTATGAAAATATCGGATGACACGTAGTTATCGATCTTCTAATGTTAATATTTAATTGTTAATTAATAATTCTCGGTTTAAAAATATTTAGTTCGTATTTACGTATCGTTATATTAATTTGGTACATATGAAATGTCGGATTTTCAAGTGAATATATAAAATTGCATATCTTTTTTCAAAAGCTGTTTATTCGATCAAAATATACTCCATTCGCTTCGATACACTTTTCCCAACGAGACTTTAAAGCATAGATGCCTGTCTTAAAAAATTCTCATCTTTAGAATCGATAAACTCTGATATCGAATTTTTCAAACTGTCTTCATTTTCATACTGTTTAGCTCGTAAAAACGGTTCTAAATGTTTAAAAAAATGAAAGTCGGTTGGCGAGGGATCCGGTGAATAGGCTGGGTGCTGCGAAACTTCATATTTCAATGGCTCTCGATGAAATCGGGATAGTAACGATGAGCATACGTTCAACCGATCCAGCTTATTTCGCTCAGTTAGTTCCTGCGGTACCCACTTATCCATTTTCTTCACCTTGCCAATTTCAGAAAGACGTCGCAATATTGTTGTACGGTGAATTTTCATCCTGGTAGCCTGTTCCCTCGTGGATACAGTTGGATCCGCTTCCACCGATGCCTTCGGATCGTCATTTTTCACAGACGTTTTGGGTCTGCCACGCGGATCATTTTGTAGCGAAAAATCAGCGGACCTAAATTTTTCAAACCAACGCTGCACTTTTCGATCATTAACCGTATTCTCCCCAAACGCTTGGTTTACGTTGCGAGCAGCTTTTGCAGCGTTATTACCAAGTTTATACTCGTACAAAAAAATTATACGAATATCGTTTAGATTCGTATCGGTAGAAAATTCAAATGAAATAACAAAGGGAAGACTTTGGAGAAAATCTCCTTTGTTGAAATGTGATTGAACTCTGAGCGTTCAACGTGTTAATTAATATCAACTGTGCAGTATATTTAGCTACACTGATCGATAGGTCTTGCACAGTTTCCAGATCGGAGAAAAAAGAATCTGTGTTCCATCGCGAGTGTAGATTTTTCTTTTCCTCTTTTTATTAGCTTTCAGAATGGAGAAGTAGGTGAAACCGAGTTAGAAGTTCCGTTACATAGTTTGTGTTTAAAAATTGCGGCTTTGCACCGAGATCTAATGATTTAGTGCTCTAATTTTTACCAAACTTTCACGCGACAGTTTCTAAAACTTGTCCGGCAACTGTCATAACTGTTGCAGCTGGTCTTTCTCTTCGTCAACGGGATAATAGATCTTTAAAACACTATAATATCATTTCTTCCGTGATTCTGCTTCTTTTAAAAATTTCCAATGATTCATTTCTCGATGAGTTTTAATCGATTTTTGTAATAAATAAGAAGATATAAATTTATAATTAATTTGTAAAGATTGGTAAATTTCTAATCGGTGAAATTCTCATTTGTGTTATTTAATATATTATTTATTATTTAGTATGGATAATTAAATGTAAATAAATTTAGTTACATTAAATATGAATAAATAATTAATATTTAGTAAAAATTGAATTTTTTCGTATGGAATAATTAAAATTGAGGAAATTAGAATTTAATTTCATTTATTTTTATTTTTTGTGATAAATAAACAAAGTACAAGTCGGTGAAATTTTTTATCTGTGTTATTTAAATAATTATTTAAATACACGTGGTGTATTATTTACATGGAATAATAAAAATTGGAAAATTTGGAAATAGGATATTAATATAATAAATTAACTACAAAGAATTTGAAGAATAGTTTTTTAAATACTTGTAATTAAAGATTCGTTACTTTCTTAATGGGTTTTTATTCACCATATGAGAAAGTAACGAATTTTTAATTTAAAAACCTGTTCTTTAATTTAAATTCTTTAATTTAAACTATTTGATTTAAGAAAAATTATTGTTTAATTTATACTCTTCAATTTAAAAAAACTGTTCTTTAATTTAAACTTTTTAATTTGAGAAACTATTCTTTAATTTAAACTTTTTAATTTGAGAAACTATTCTTTAATTTAAACTTTTTATATTGAGAAGCTATTCTTTAATTTGAACTTTTTAATTTGAGAAGTTATTCTTTAATTTAAACTTTTTAATTTGAGAAACTGTACTTTAATTTAAACTTTTTAATTTGTGAAACTATTCTTTAATTGAAACTTTTTAATTTGAGAAGCTATTCTTTAATTTAAACTTTTTAATTCGAGACACTATTCTTTAATTTAAACATTTTATTTAAAAAAATTATTCTTTAATTTAAACTCTTTGATTTGAGAAGCTATTCTTTAATTTAAACCTTTTATTTAAAAAAATTATTCTTTAATTTAAACTCTTTGATTTGAGAAGCTATTCTTTAATTTAAACATTTTATTTAAAAAAATTATTCTTTAATTTAAACTCTTTGATTTGAGAAGCTATTCTTTAATTTAAACTTTTTAATTTAAAGAAACTATTCTTTAATTTAAACTCTTTGATTTAAAAAAACTATTCTTTAATTTAAACTTTTTAATTTAAGAAGTTATTCTTTAATTTAAACTTTTTAATTTCAGAAGCTGTTCTTTAATTTAAACTTTTTATATTAAGAAACTATTCTTTAATTTAAACTTTTTAACTTGAGAAACTTAAATTCCTCCTCTATTTATGAAAATATACCATTACAACGACAAACACTCTTAGAGTCTTTTAAATATTTTTAAATAAAAATTCGTAACTTTCTTAATATTTCACTCTAATAAAATCGTGTTTCATTTTCACTAAAAATAAAAACCAAAATACCTTTCCAAACCACCCAAAAAGTATTTGGCTGTGAAAAAATGCAATTAGTTCCACTGTTGGGAAAAATACGAAATTACTTTCGGAAGAAGCCAATATTATGACAAGCTTCGAGAGTAATATTTTCACTCGCAATTTCAACTGATCTCTCTTGCAGGAGGATGCAACGTACAAGAGATAGATGAAATGTTGAGGTACAGCTGAGAAAAATTCTCGGAAGAGTGTTACGCCGCCTGATGGCAAAGTTCTTCCTATCCGGCGAGTGATAAATCACTTTCCGGATACTCGTACATCTGTTCCGCTGGTTTCGTATCGTATCTATCATACTGTTCGCTAAAACACCGACGTCTACGCTTCATTACGAATTCCATAACGTATCGAGCGCGACTTTTCACCACGCTCTTTGCAATTTGTCTTGCGTTATTAGTACGAACGATGAAGAAAGAAAAAAAAATGGTCTTTTTACTGGGATGAGAGATTTATTCGAATTGATTTTATTAATGTTTGATAATGTTTGTGTAGGGTAGAGTTGGTGGTTGTATCGTGATTGGAAACGTTGTAGGGAATTTATTATATTATTATATTGAAGAAATATTAGTCAGTTCTTTGTGGTTTATTTGTATTTTTAATTTGGATATTTGTTAATTGTTTTGAGTCTTAGAAATACTACATTTTGAAGTTTTCATTTCCTTTCTGATGTTTCTATTAATAATTAATAATATCAAAATTTGGAATATTGAAGAAATGTCGAAAAAAATGTGGTTCATTTCTATTTTAAATTTCTATATTTCTCAATTATTTCGAGTCTTAGAAATACTAAATTTTGTAAGTTTTCTTTTCCTTTCTTATGTTTCAATTAATAATTAATAATATAAAAATTTGGAATATTGAAGAAGTATCGAAAAATGTGGTTTATTTGTTTTTTTAATTTGTATATTTCTCAATATTTTCGGGTCTTAGAAATATTAATTTTAAACTCTTCTTTTCTTATGTTTCTATTAATAATTAATAATATAAAGTTAATAATATTAAAATTTGGAATATTGAAGAAGTATCGAAAAATGTGGTTCGTTTCTATTTTTAATTTGTGTTTATAATTTTTTCGAGTCGTAGAAATACTAATTTTGAATTTTTCTTTTTCTTTTTCTTTTTGGTGTTTCTATTAATAATTAATAATATAAAAATTTGGAATATTGAAGAAGTATCGAAAAATGTGATTCGTTTCTATTTTTAATTTTTTCGAGTCGTAGAAATACTAATTTTGAATTTTTCTTTTTCTTTCTGGTGCTTCTATTAATAATTAATAATATAAAAATTTGGAATATTGAAAAAGTATCGAAAAATACTTTACTGATAAATGACATAAAATTGTACATATAACCATGGCAACGTGAAAAAATTAACAAATGGAGTTAGGCCACTTTCAAAATAAACGGCTCAATTATTTCTTCTAAACGATCTAGTGAAAAACACTAGATCTAGTTAAACGATTGTCAATACGTCTGATTGGCGGTTGACGATGCGCGTACTGCGCATCCGTTCTGCGCATGGTCGTGGAACACATTCTATTAGAGGTTTGAAAGCCGTGCATGGTCACGTTTTCGAATCGGAACGGATAAACGAGCGTTCGAGCGACAAGGAAACGCAGGAACGGAGTGAAAGCGTAGATTGTCTCCGCGAGTTGTGTTTACGATAGATACGAGCAGAGGTAACGGTTTCACACTAAACGTACCGGCATTTTTTTATACCTAACCTTACCATAGGAGGTCATTTGACCCCTTATGAAATAAACTTTGATTTTTCTTAAAAAATTCTTTATTTACTAACGGAAATAATTTGCAACGTCATTTCTGATTTCGTGTAAAATTAAACACGCATTTTCTCTGAAAGTAAGCGATGGTCTTCCGATTGCCGACCCTTTTCGGATTCGCTGCCAAACAGTTCCATCAAGAGCCGTGACAGTGTCTTCAAAATCCTGTTCACTATCGCTTTCAGAATCCGAGAAAAATCTTTGGTGCCTCTGTCGTCTACGGAGATTCAAAAAATACCCAGTTTCATCGGCAACCACATTATCATCCTGCGTTTCCTCGTTGTCTGGAAAATTACTTTGACTCTCGCTTTGATCATCTTCTGGTATCGAATCTTCTTCGCCTGAATTCGCTTCGTTTATTTGTCGAATTCTTTGCAACTCTCTCCTTGACCGTGCGGACATGTTCAGGGTTGCAGTGAAAAAGAGTCGTTCGAGAAGCGTATCTGAATTTAGAACTAAGGTTCCAGTTGGATAATTGCTGAAAAATACTAAACTTCGTATGGGGTGAAATGACCCTCGTGGTACGTACGGTAGGTAAAGAATTTTTCTCGATTAAAAATAAGCCACGAGAAAAACAGAAAGCGAGCAATAGTATAACCGGATGATATAAGAATTTACAGAAAGTCAACTGACCGACAGAAATAACAATAAATGTACGAATTTAAAGTAAATTTTCAAGAGGGGTCATTTGACCCCGTTTGGTACGTTTAGACGCGGTTGCTATACACGTGTGCACATATATGTAGACACGTATGCAGTGTATTCGCGTTCCCACACGTTTAATTCTCCCTTCTCGCGCCGGTATGTACACGTTGCGATATTTAGTTGTGCGTCTATGAAATCGCAGTTCTTGCCTAAACGAGTTGTAACCGACACTTAACCTCTTAACTCTTTACGATCCGAATTATATTTCAGTTTTGTTACCAGCAGGCCATAACGTTTCTAAATTTATTAATTGGAATTTATTTCGACTGAAAAATAGGGCTATTTGAATAAATAAAGGAAGAAAGAAATTCGATTAAAAATCAGTTATATTTACACTATTGTCATACTTTGTAATTTTCAAGTGTAAATCTCTTGAAACAATTTCCTATTGTCGAGTCACACTCAACATAGGACCGTAAAGGGATAAACCATAAAAAAATTTCTAAATTCATTATTTGGAATTTATTTCCACTATTCATTTTGGCTTTTCACGGTAAACACTGCAATTTAGTGACTTTGCTTGCGTTTAGATTATTTCTTTTTTTATATATTGTATTTTAGCGTCAATAATTTCACGGTAAACACTGCAATTTAGTGACTTTGCTTGCGTTTAGATTATTTCTTTTTTTATATATTGTATTTTAGCGTCAATAATTTCGAATTGTTTTTCGGTAGAAAAAGGAAATTTGAAAAAATTGCGAAATGGTTGAACAAATCCCTATGAGATTTTGTAGTAGGTTATAGAATAACGCAATTTTATACAATTTATGTCAGCAATAGTTGTTGTTTGCTTTAATTTTCGGCATATTTGCAAAAATGTTTAACAATAGCCACTACAACAACAACAGCAGCAATAGCAATAGGAACAAGCAAAAACAACAACAGCAATAGCAATATGACCGACAATGACAATGTCATTGACAATGACAATGACAATGACAATGACAATAACAATGACAATGACAATGGACAATGACAATGACAATGACAAATGACAATGACAATGACAATGACAATGACAATGACAATGACAATGACAATGACAATGACAATGACAATGACAATGACAATGACAATGACAATGACAATGACAATGACAATGACAATGACAATGACAATGACAATGACAATGACAATGACAATGACAATGACAATGACAATGACAATGACAATGACAATGACAATGACAACGACAACGACAACGACAACGACAACGACAACGACAACGACAACGACAACGACAATGACAATGACAATAACAATAACAATAACAATAACAATAACAATAACAATAACAACAAATATAATAATAAGAACAATAGCAATAGCAGTAGCAACAATAATAGTAACAATAACAACAAATATAATGAACAAGAACAGCAATAGATAATAACATCAACAACAACAATAACAAAATTAATAGAATGTGTCGACAAAGTTGCAACGAGAGAAATGTGGAAAGTTTCGTAAATAATAGCGTATTTAATGGAATTTAACATAACTATGTTAATATCGTGCTATTCTGGCGAATCGAGTAAACTAAATGATACCTGTATAAAAATCAGTTTTCCTCGTTAAAATTCCCACGGTTGTACCAATTAGCGTGTACAAGGAATTATCAATTTTCGCGTAGAATATAAAGGGCGTAAAGGTAATAATGAATTATTAGAGACCGACGGTCTTTATGCATGTATAATGTGTGGAAACATGCATGTTACTTCCCACGTGTTGTACGTGGAGAATTTATTTATTGTATTTCATTTCATTTGAATTTAATTTCATTTATATTACAAGTGTAAATGTTGCGAGCAGTGGTATGAAGTTTTGGCAGAGGAAATTATGGAAATATATATTATAATATATTTACGTAAATGTATCTCTTATTATAATCGTAAATTGTAATACGAATTGTAAATAATATAAATAGAAAATGCGCGTGATAGGAACATACAAATTTATCAAATCGTTTTTGGATAAATCTTATTAAAAGCATTATTAGAAACACAAGTACAATTACTGGCAATCTTTTTTTTAATTTTTGTAATTTTTTTATTATCTTTTAATATATTTTCATGCTTCGAATAATGGTTATATATTGTTATGCAGATAATATACAAAATATAATTAGATTTTTGCAACATAATTCAGGTTTTACAATTCATCCATTTGTTAACATATAAATGTATATTTACATAAATATTCTGCGGATTAAGCCGTGTATTTGTAAATACGAAAAGCAATCGGCCGAGAAATACCAGACCCAACGGACCCATCCACGCGACCAACGGACCCACTCAGAAATTATTGTTCTTTCGAAACAATTCCGAAACGCAACCTTTCCGACAGTTTCCCGCTCTTCGACCAACGGTCCTTCCCACAGCACCCACGACCAATCAAAAAACTCCACTTTTCCTCCGCTATCGTCCTTTCTTAACCGATCGAGACGAACGCGACTAGACACGCCGAAAAAACGCAGAGACGTAAAACGGATGGAAATCAGACAGCGGACAGATCGAATTCGAACTTCAACCGGAACGCGTGATAACGCGAATAGAACACGAACACGCGTAGAACGCGTCGGAACACATTCATAGAACACGAAGCCACGGTGTAATAAAGTATATAAAACGCGAGTGACTGCTTTATTACCTCGACAAAGTGGTGAGTATTTGAAATTGGGTGAACACACCCGAGAGTACGAGGCCTCGACCTCCGCACTTTGCATATCAACAAATACAATAGGTATATTAATTTTCAAAGTTCAAAATGAATTCGAAAAATTCCAAATGCATCGCGAATATCTCGAACTTGCTACCGTTCCTCGGAGAATAATTTTTTTGGACAATTATACCGATTACCAGTGTCTAATCGATTAGAGTAACCCTGACTTTAGGGTCTTATAATTCGTTTCAAAAATACGCTAGTCTAACTTACGATTAGGCATCGGATTAGACTAATATTTTACAAATAGTAGAGATGGTAACTGCAGCGTGTACGAATCGATAGAAATGATTTTCTGCATCGAGTAAATCGCAAATCGATTAAATCCAGATTTTTTATCCGCTACGTTATATTCCGAATGCGAAATTTTTAATAAATATTCTTAGACCGTGAATTATATTTTAAATCGACGCTTTTAGACCGTGAGTAGTTTACTGCTACTTTTTATAGTATCGGTTTTTATTTTATTTCGTTTTAAATCGATGCTTTCGACATTCTAAAGTAATTGTGGTATAAAAATTGATAATTTTATGGAAAACGCGAAATTTAGCCAGTTTCTTGACCCGTCAGATTTGCGGGTAAAGAAAACTACGTATTTTCTTAAAAAATAACACCATGAGTTTAATTTAAAAACAATTACGATATTAACAAATTTAATATAAGTTGATTAAATCTATTAATATTGTATAATTGAAACAACTCATCCGTCAAATTGACAGTTCCCATAAATCTAGAGTTAAAAGATCAAATATAGTTACTTTCACACCTACACTTACATATTAATTTTCAAAGTTCAAAATGAATTCGAAAAATTCCAAATGCATTGCTGTTCTCGTTTGTTGATCAACGAAGACTAGACGCCATTGGTCCTCTCGCGCGAAACATTGTGGTTCAGTCGCCTCTCGTTCGCAAAGGGTTAAAAGTCACGGCACGTAGCCCGGGGGTTATTATTTTTCTAATATCGGCCCCGACGCGAAGCATATTTAAAAAGCAATTCCCAGCAAACCACCCTCTACCCCCGTTGACGAGTGTATAAGCGAATTTCCAGAACAACCCGTGCCCGCGAGTTGTTTTCCTTTTGTTATCAATCGCGATATTGTTCGTAGATGGAATTGGGAAAAAGGTACGGAAAACGATCGGCTTGTACCACACCCGAGTTACACGATACAACACCACGAACCCCTACGAATTCAACTATTTAGGAAAAAAGCGTCGTTACAGTTAACGGTTTCATCAATCGATTAACGTTCTCTCTGTTTTACGGCTCGACGAACGCACGGAAAAACTGATTTTACCTATTTTTCCCGGAATTACCCGCCGGCTATTTTCTGCCTGGCTGTGTCCGATCCAGGGGCTCGGAAAATGGCGTTCAATACGGGGGGCCATGGGTGTTTCGACGAATATAATTCGCCGAGTGATCAGGAGATACGCGGTTTTCATTGATAGGTTTTCACGGAAGAGATCTTCGATTAAACCGTTCGGAAAGTATCGCGTTGGCAACTAAGTGATCGCGGATTTCGAATAAGAAGGAAAATTCGAAATTTTTGTTTAAAAATATGACTTTATTCGATTAGATACTGTCCGTTCTTGTCGATCACCTTTTGCCATCGTTCTGGCAGTGGCAAAATTCCACGTTCGTAAAATTTCTGATCTTTGATATCGAGAAACTGAATTAAACGCGATCCGACATCATCGGCGTTATTAAAAATTTTACCGTTTAAGGAGTTCTGCATGGAACGAAGCAAATGGTAATCCGAAGGCGCGAGATCAGGGCTATATGGTGGATGTGACAAAACGTGCCAACCCAATTCCAATAATTTTTCACGAGTGACCAAAGACGCGTGGGGCTTTGCATTATCACGGTGGAAAACAACACCCTTACGATTTCACAATACCGGCTGCTTTTCTTCAATCGCATCGCTCAGTTTGGCGAGTCGTTGAACGAACACGTTTGAATTGATCGTTTGGTTTTGTGGCATAAGTTCAAAGTACAAAATTCCTTTATAATCCCACCAGACTGACAGCATAATCTTTTTTTGGCGAATCTCTGCTTTTGATGTCGTTTCGGCTGGTTCATCTTGCATCACCCACCATCTCTTCCGATTAACGTTCTTATAAACTATCCACTTTTCGTCGCCGGTAATTAGGCTTTTCAGAAATGGATCAATTTCGTTGCGTTTCAGAAGCGAATCGCAGATGCTAATGCGTCGCGTCAAATGAATTTCCTTAAGCCTGTGAGGGATCCATAAATCGAGTTTCTTCGCATAACCAAGCATTTTTAATTTTTTTTCAATGCATGTATGCGATGCATCGAGCTTCTCCGCAATATCGCGTGTTGCGCTATGACGATCTGAATCGATAATGGCCTTGATATGGATCTCATCGACTTCAACTGGACGGCCAGATCGTTGAGCATTTTTCAGTGAAAAATCACCAGAACGAAATCTGGCAAACCAATTTTGACACTGCCTTTCTTTCAAGGCTTCGTTTCCATATACGGCACATAACTTCTTTTGTGCTTGCGACGCGTTCTTGCCTTTTCGGAAGTAATACAATAAAATATGTCCGAAGTGCACGTTCTGTTCTTTCATTTTTAAATTGTGATAAAAACAAAACTAAAGCACTAATCGATGTAATTTTTTGACTAAATTAAAGGTAGAAGTCGAAACAATATGAAAAAGATATGTCAGATGCTTTAAACACGTTAACGAAACAAAAGAAAGTGTAAAGTCTATTTATCAACAAAATCCGCAATCACTTAGTTGCCAAATCAATAATTTCGTTTTTCTTTTATGCGGCTTAACCTATTTGCATCACACAGAAAAGTGAAAAATTCATCTTGTCAGAAAAATTTCTTTTGATTGTGTTTAAAAGAAAACGTTTTGAAATATGAAAAATAAAAGCAATATTGCATAAATGAAGAATCTTTATTTATTATATTGGGTTGGCAACTAAATGATTGCGGATTTTGTCGTTAGATGGACTTCCGTTTGGTTTTCTCAAATTCTTGGTTCGGTTTAAATCTTCGAATTTAACTAACCAATACTGTAGTTAGTTCTTTCGAACCGTTCAGTTTTCCCTAATTCTCGGTTCGGTTGAAATCTTTGAATTTAACCAACCATTATCTCACTATTACTTAATTCATTCGAACCGTGCAGTTTTCTCTGATTCTCTGTTCGGTTAAAATTTTCGAATTTAAACAACAAATATACTACTTAGTTCCTTTGAACCTTTCGGTTTTCCGTAATTCCCATTCCCATTATTCAAATCTTCTAAATCGAATTTCTTGATACAATTTCATAATTTATTTGTTCCTCCGAAATCAAAGGAATCCTTCCTCTCACCAACACCTCTGCATCCTCTTACATCTATCTCTAATTAATCTAGTGATACCTCAATATTACTCAATTCCTTCAAACCATTCATTTTTCCCTAATTCCCACCTCATTATTAAAATCTTCGAAACCGAATTTCTTGATACAATTTCGCAATTTATTTGTTCCTCTGAAACCAAAGGAATCCTTCCTCTACCCGACACCTCTCACCAACACCTCCGCATCCTCTCACACCAACCCCTTACTAATCCAGCGAGTTATCCGAAGCAAAGACGAAAGACACGGTTCGCGGGTGTTCGACGGGCCGTTATCGCGGAATTTAGCAACTCGCTTGCACACGTACCCTCGCACACGCGTGTTCCTCGATGGAAGACCGGGAAGACGAGTGCGCAACTTTCCTCATTAACTTGAACTCTCGTTTTTCAAACCCGGGGAACGCGACAGCACAGCCACAACCCCCCTCTTTACCTCCGTTGCGCAACATGCAAGATTTCGCTTCTATTCATACGCAACGTGAGAGAGCTCTCGAGATTCTCGAAATTCTGCGATACAATTGTGGAAACCGTTCATTGTGCACGGAAGAGCTCATTGTTCTCTCTATCTACGGGTCTGGCTATTGACACGGCGTTCTTTTTATCGCGCGATTTACGTCCCGCGATACGTAGTCGTGAAACTTTTCAATCGTTATCGCGTTTCGAAATTCCCCGACGACGAGACCGGGTTAAGAGAGAGAGAGAGAGAAGCAGTGGGAGAGAGCTTGGTTTTAATGCACTATAAGCGGATCTCGTTTGCATTTCGCGTTAAATACGCGTTTCGGTTATTTTGATACTAGAGTGGCGAACTCGTATCGGCATAATCCGCCGTATTTTTCCGTGGAAATTCGTTTCGACGAACGAACGCATGTTTCCGAGGTATTTTCGCGAAATTAATGTTATAATATTCGCAAGTACCTCGGGACGATTTAATTAGGAGAGATTATATCGGGTTGTTCGGAAAGTCGTTTCGTTTTTGTTTGATGGAAATGAGACACGATATTTTTTACAGCGACTTTCTGCGAATTTCAATCGATTTCAATTTCAAACGATGACACGAGTAAAGCTTTGACAGGATACTAGCTCGTGTACTTACTGTTTCCTTATACACGTTTAAAATAAAAGAAAAATATTCCGTATACTGGAAAATCCTCGATTTAAGAACGATCTTCGGCGAGAAATCCAAAAGAACAAATCCAGCATCGCTTAAAAAGAACAACGCGACGTTTATTCGCACGTGTGGATACTGTAAATTATGCAAATGAAGTTGAATTGCGTAAAGACACTGCGATTCTAATGATTCGTTTGCATCGACGAACCGGGGAAGTTAATTGTTGCAAATTAGGAAAAAGTATCGTTTCGTAAACCTCACCTGTGGTTAGTTAGTTCCATGGACGTCTCTAAAATGGCAGTCGTTAATACTCGAATGAATTCAGGCTCCTTGACTCGGTTACTCACATTTACAATTATCCAACCACAAATTGCATCGAAACTATCGGGTTGTTCGGAAAGTCATTTCGTTTTTTTACGGTGAAAATGAAACACGATTCTTTTAGAGCGACGTTTCACGCGAACACGAACGGTCGAATTCGACAAATTTCACCTCTCGGCGATCTCGCGAGTTGTTAATCCGCGGTTTGCATCTATCGATGCCTTTATTTCGTCTTCATCGGCTTCGACCGGCCTTCAGAACGCGGTGCACCTTCGACATCGAAATTGCCCGAACGAAATTTTGCAAACCGATTTTGGCATCGTCGTTCGGTCGATATATCTTCTCCGTACGCATTGCGTAATTTTCGCCTCGCTTGAACCGCATTTTTACCTTTTCGATGGTAAAAGAGTAAAACACGCCGAAAATGTCGCTTTCGATTTTCCATCTTTGATAGGGCATCGAACGAAAATTATCGCAAAGAATCGAACGAAATTTTTCACAAACAAGCCTTGCTATATCGGCTGTCGAAATATATAACGATTACGCGGCTTAAGCGTGAAGTTGCCTGTGAAAAAAATACAATTAGGTCCTCTGTTGGGCAAAAACGAAATTACTTTCCGAACAATCCATTAAACGATTATACCGTATCATTTATTTAAGTGCACTGTTTAAAACAAATTTTAATCTCTGTTGTATTCGTTGGCTAGTTCATGTAGTGCTTACTATCCCAAAAATGAGTCTACAAACGACATTCCTCTATTATTTTTCGATTTTGAAAAATACACGTGTCTCTGAACACTCTTGATTTTTAAGCGAGGTCTACTTCCTGTTCACTTTTCACATGCAGTTGTATTAATTGCTTTTGTAAGATCTCTGTTCTGCAGATAAGCTATAGACGCATCTTCCATCCACAATTTCTTTTCGAATTTACTGTCACACAAGAGTGCTCGAGTCTTATCTAATAATTTTCGATTAAGATTCTTCCACCCAACCAGTCGAATGAAGTTGAAGCGTGTTGTACGGCGTTTAGAATAAATTGATTTGCGATACGGCGTTTAGAATAAATTGATTCTCGAGTCTTATCTAATAACGTTCGATTAAGATCCTTCCATCCATCCAGTTGAACGGAGTTGAAGCGTGTTGTACGATGTTTAAAATACATTGATTCTCGGTACGGTGTTTAGAATAAATTAATTTTCTTTACCTACCAATTGGACAGATACCCGTAGAAATACGAACACGAAAACACGTAAACCTGGTGTTAACTATGCATCACAGATCGGTAATTCTAGCGTTAATTTAGATCGAGAAAAATATAATTTGTCGACGTATATGCTTTATTTTCACGTCCAGAGTGTGCGATATAAATAAGTTTGGAAAACGGTGAAATCGTTATACGAATTAATTCGGAACATATCGGGTTGTTCTGAAAGTAATTTCGTTTTTTCCCAACAGAAAAATTTGTCAAATTCGACCGTTCATGATCACGTGAAACGTCGCTCTAAAAAAATCGCGTTTCATTTTCACTATATATAAAAAACGAAATGACTTTCCGAACGACCCAATAATACACTTCTGAATATTTATTTCGAATTTTTTCGTTTAAAAATTCCTCTCCATATTTGCGTAATTTGAAAATCTTTTGCTGTTAAGTCGAGTCGATGAGATTTTTAAAGTGATAAATGAAAAATTGTGTAGAAATATTGAAAAGTTGAATCATTTTATTTCGATTTTTCTCGTATTGTTGATTTAAATTCAAATTTGTTAAATATAGTAAAATGAACATCGATAAAATAAATAAATTATTTGTTTACTTACATGTGAATGATTATTATTTTGAAATATTTAAAGTTTCATGCCTCGAATATATTATAAATTATAGAAATTAATTACAAGAAATCTTTTTTAAGTTAATCTACAGTTTTTATTTTTTACCAAAAATAATTGTAACTCGTTACAATTTAAATAAACAATTTTATCGTTTATTTTGAATTTTGTACTTAGATCACCGGTATATAAACAATATTGAATTTTCTTTTAGTTAAATGGAATTAGAATTTTTTAATTAAACCCAAACGTATTTTGGTTTTTATTTTTCGTTTCGATGTTTCTTTCGTTTGAAAATTCTTAAGATATAGAAACGAGATCTTTATTTTTTAAATTCGTCAGAATAGTACAAAATATTTTTAATTAAAAATTCCGTTTTAATTAAATTCAGGTTGAAATTAAATTAAAGGACGAGATCAGGAAAAAGTAAATTCAAATTTGTGATAAAATATTTTGCTGGAAGTTGAATGAAGTAAAAAAAAAATATCTTTGGTAACTTATGAAAAATAAAAATAAATAAGAGAAAAGTAAGAGTTTAATGATCTTTTGCATAAGATTTCCTGCTTTTCATTTTTCCATCTTATCACGCTGCGTTAATTTCGTGTCGTAATGCATTCATATGCATTCATATACATTCTATTATATCGAATAATAATTCGTTCGTGTTTCCTTAGAAGATCGTTAGGTGTTATTAATTTTACATATAACCTGCTTCTAATCACTCATGCGTGTGAAACTTTCTGCCTGCATAATAAGACAAATTTCAACGCGAATATTTCGTATAAATATGTTGAAAATTTTCGAAAATTGCGAGATCTGAAAATTAGATATTCATCAGAAAGATATTTTATATATTAAAAAATTTTACAGAAGGTAAAAATTTTCATTCATTCATTGCCTGTTTAAGAAATAAATCTTTTGTAGATAATATATAGAAAATATCTTATCTATAATGATCTTTAAAATTTTCAAAAAGTGCAAAATTCGAGAATTTGATATTTTATTTATTAAACAATTTTTTCAGATGCTGAAAATTTTGATAATTATTGCCTGATTTAGAAATATTTCTCGTACAGATAATAGATACCTAAAAATTATTTTTCTATCTATATTGATCCCTAAAATTTTCCAAAATTGCAAAAGCTAAAAATTAAATATTTTATTTATCACAAAATTTTTTTCAGATAGTGAAAATTTTTATAATCATTGTCTGTTTTAGAAATAAATCTTTTATAGATAATAGACACCTAAAATTCGTTTTTCTATCGGAAAATATCTTATCTATACTTATCCTTCAAATCCTCCAAAATTGCGAAAGCTGAAAATTAGATATTTTATCTATTAAAAAATTTTACAAACTTTTAAAAATTTTGATAATCATTGCCTGTTTTAGAAATAGATCTCCTATAAATAATAGATACCTAAAAATCGTTTTTATATCCAAAAATATCTTATCTATAATAATCTTTAAAATTTTCCAAAACTGCAAAAGTCAAAAATTAGATATTTTATCTATTAAAAAATTAATTTCAGATGGCAAAAATTTTGATAATCATCGCCTGTTTTAGAAATGGGTCTGGTACACCTAAAATTCGTTTTTCTATCGGAAAATATCTTATCCATACTAATCCTTAAAATTTTCTGAAATTGAAAAGCTGAAAAATAGATACTTAATGTATCACCAAATTTTTTTTCAAATTGTGAGAATTTT
>NW_027471827.1:0-19483 GCF_051020765.1 Lasioglossum baleicum | reverse complement strand
AATCGAGTAAGTATATGCGCTTGTTATATATTTGCAGCAAAATACAGTTTCAAGGTTTTCAGCAAGTTTAGAGGAAGAATCGCAAAACGTTTCGAATTATAATAACTTGAATAATTGTGTCGTAAATATTATTAATCAGGTTTTAGAAATTAAATTGGTAATATTTATGATATCTAGGGTAGCAGTATTGAATACGAAATTATTATAATTAATATTCGAATTAATTTTGGATTTACGTAAGGATAATTTCGAACGTTAACGTGAGAATTAAAGCAAGCATAGGAAACATTCAAAGAGGAAAGATTGCAATAGAGAGAAGATATTACCACATCTCGAGACTGCCGTAATTTACAATTGCACTTGTTATATATCTATAATGATTTAACACTCTTTAATTATATACGTTTATCTTGTTCAAATTTATTATTATTATCCAAATACTTGATAAAGAAGTAATAGCGTAAAAACAACTTTTAAATTGCAAATTGAAAATACGGAGTATTCCGAAAAATAGTAGGTTCGAAAAAATAATTTTTGCGAATGTAGAAACTGTTGTTGCTAAGTTTTTCTTAATGGAACGAGTATCTAGTTAATAAAATAGAAATATTTACTCGTTTTCGTCATGCGAGTATTTGAACATAAATCAATCGCAAGTTGTAGTATGCATTAGAGATACGTTACATCCTTTGTGTCTATTAACATGTTCTACGTTACACGATAGTTCGAGTTAGTTAACAAGTCAGTGAGTAATTGATAATCTAACATATTCGATACATGTTCGTTAATTTTCTTTTTGTATCGGATTTCCATTCAATGCGAACATTTCGTTAGAAGCCTGTTCAATTAGAACAAATTTAATTTTTCCGAAATTGATTTTCACTTATTTGTAAAAATATAATTGATAATTTAATTACTTTTAATGGTTATGATTAATTTTTCAATGCGACAATGTTGCATAGTGGAACTGATAATTATTTTTTAAATAATCAAAGTGTATTTCCCTTACTATCTTGTATACATTTTATGGTGTGCTATATAATTGTATTTTGTATATCTTATTCAGCTTATATTCACATGCAAATGTTCACGAAAATATCAGTCTGTAAAAACATTATGTTGTAAAAGTCGATTTAAATTGTAGTAGTTTTTACAATTTGACCCAATTCATCTATTTTTTCATTCGAATTACTCGCAATTAGATGTCAAAATGAAATCAATATTAGATATGAAACGTTAACAGATTTGTTTTATGTAAGAACGTAACTTTTTTCTTTCTCTTTTAAGAAAGAAAGAATCTAAGAAATGTAAAATATTGCGTTTTTATTCCAACATTTACAATTAAACTTTAATATTATTTATTAGAAGATACGTTGTATAAAAAATCTGCTAAATAGGTAGCATTCATTTGAAGATGTAGATCGATACAATAATTATATTAGTCCAGAACAAAGTGTTTTTCGGTTGTTATAGCTGTTACATGTTACTTGTCGCTCCTTTAAATTTGTTAAAGTTATAACGCGATAATTAATTGTCTTTGTATTTGATATACGCTGGAATATATCTTTGACTCGTGGTGGAAGAAGTTAGTTTATGTATAGAAGTTTATTATATTATCATGTAAATACAGAATCATCTTGTAAGTACTCGCACCAGACGAGGTCAGGGAAGTTAGAAAAACTTGGAAGAACATTATCGAAGTTCTAGAGGTAAATACAAAAGTAAAGTATTCGTACACCGATGAATTTAAAACGAAACTTCGTGAAATGATGGTTTATTAATTATTTTTTTAATAAATAATGTGTTGTACATATTCTTGGAGATTTCTAGAGTAGATGCAGTGCAAAAAATAATCTGTTGTTTGTATAATTTGTAAAATTAACAAGAAAAATGAAAATATCGACAGAAATGTACAAGCAATAAGTATTCATTCAATTGCTAAATTTTTAGAAATTTATGAGAAAAAACGAAACTGAAATTAATTTAACGATAAGAAACTAACATAAACAGTTAATTAATGCTTTGTAAGGTTTCGTTTTGATTTTAAGATTGCTGCAATTCTTTTGAATTAAATTCGTTTTCTTTTTGTAATTCTTAAAAATAAGGCAATAAATATGTGCGTTGTTATTTAGAAAATATAAAATGACTTTAATGTCTTCCTGAAAAAGTAATATCTGCGACATAATATAATAATGTAATATAATAATATAAATATATTTTTTTTATCTGAAAATTCTTCGTTAAATACCAGCATACTTTTGTTCGCAACAATTTTTTGTTAAACTTAGACATAGCTCGTAGCTATGTATATAATTATAAATTCGTTGTATCGTTTATTTAAATATTAATTCACGTATTGCAAATATTTCGTTTCGTTATTTCTACAGTTTCTTTGGCATTCCCTAGTATGTTTGTATTATTAATAAATAATTTCATATCTACTGTTACATAGCTTTAAATGAGAGGAAGCGGAACAGTTATCGTGGTGGTAAAGAAGTCTTGGTTACAACTGATTGATAAAAGTACGTTTATATGTTTCGCTAAGAACAAGCGAAAGCGTTTTTCGCGTTGATCTGTTAGGTCATCACGCTCTGCATATTCTTCCGATCCACATAACTGGAAGGCATATGTTTGTCTTCAAGCGCGGTTTTACGATTTACTTCTACGGAAAGGAATAAATGATTCTTTCGTTCGCTCTTCCAGGGTTTGGCGTCATTTCTCTCAAGACTTTATAACGAATACGTACGAATCTTTTGCACGTCCGAAACGCGTGGTATTTAGATCGATGCACTTCCTCACAGCTGACACGTGATAAAATGAGTGCATCCTTTGCATATGAACCATCTACTTTTCTAGTTTTCTACGTTAGGAACGTTTTTATAGATAAAAGGTTAAGTTTCAGAGGTCCGAGGTATATTCGCCACTGAGATTTAGCCAAAAACTCCGAATTTAGCTAAAAAGTTGGAAAAAAAACAAGTTCAGTTTCCTCTCACAGAAGTCTTTGTATTTAACGCATCGTTATGTATTAATTTAAAGACAATTATAATATAGAGAGATAGTTTCGTACATAGTAAGATTTGACTTTGATTATTATACGCTTCGTTGTATCATAGTTCGATAGAACATAGCTTTGTCGAGTTTAATTCGTGTAATTCATTTTAAACGCTCATCCAGAAATTAGTGGTTGAACTAACTGATATTTCATGACGATACACCTCTGCGGCACGAGAGATATTACCTGATAGTAGGTTACAAGGTCAGCCACCCTTAACCTACGGAGAGTGGATGTCGTGATAGTCGTCCATAGATGTAAAATTTTTTATTTTACCCCATGTGCGTGAAATTGCCTGTTTTATTATATTGGATATCACCTTATTTCGCCTTAATAAAATATTTTAAAACTGAAATAAAAATGGTTATCGTTTATTTAATTATCGTATGACTAAAATAGAAATTGACACGCTTTTTACTTTACATTTTAAATTTGATTAAACTCGGTGAGTTTCTTTTATTATAGAACTAAATTAGGAGAGCGAAGAATTTTCTCGTTATCTCAGTAACATATATATGTTTTAAATGTCACCTGCAAAACTTTCGTATTGAAAATTATGCGCAATAGGTCTCTATGCGCAAAGTTCTCAGATACTATCGGTAGAAGGATCTTAACGAATCTAAAAAATTGAAAATTTATCGCAGTGCTTTCGGCAAACAAAGACACAAAAGCATATCCATTTGTTTTTGTGTTAATAACTAGTAATGAGTAATCGAATTGTAAGTATATATAACGAACTACTGTTTGAAATTAAATTTCTTTTAGTATCAATTGATATTTTATATGTTTATTTATTTTATGTACCTACATATAGACTTGCTCATCGAGAAAAAATTTTCTTTTCGGCAACCAAGATGAAAGACGAATGGAAAAGTTTAAGAATCTCTACTTGATACTACGGATACTATATCGTTTTTAATTTTTACTTTCTGTGTATATTACAAGTATTGAAAGTCGTAAACATAAGTATTTGAATTATTTCACTGATAAATGTAGGCCCACATTGTCGAAGAGAAAGAAAAAAAAATACACTAAGAAAAGAGAGTTTTGTGACTTTGTTCGTATCTTGGCTGGAATAAAAGTCTCGGAAAGGATTGAACAGCAATAACTTAGTTTCCGACATCTGAAGGTTAACCTTGGTGATTTGTTAGAGAAAGATCGGTCGGAAAGTAAAATTACTTTGCTTACTTGTTTATTTCGCCTCGACTTGTTCTGACAGAGTTTTAGTGGTACATCGGTAAATGGTTTTCGACAAAGTTCCATGATCGTACTTACGCTCAAAGGTTCTTTTATATGTAGCTTAGGCCAGAAGAAGAGATCATTGTTTTCTTTAACACTAAATCTACCACGGTCAAAATGACCGGTGAATAGGAAAAAAGTAGAAGCTTCAAAAAATAGAATGACACGTGACATCGCAAATATGACTATTTGTCATTGAAACAGAAAATTCACGAAGACGAGTGATTAAGGTAATAAAGTTGAATGCGAATTTTTAATAAAAATTTGGAAAATAGTGGTTTAAACCATGGTAGGTTTAGTGTTAAAGGAAATACGCTTTGCTTTGCTACAAATATCGTTGTATGACGATCATACGATGTTACTAGGCAAGCGATGGATTTTTCTTCATACGACCTCTAGACAACCGTCTCGTTAGATAAGAATAGTAACTGTTCAGTGTTTTGGTTATTTTTTTCGTTATTATTCAAGGTACGTTTATTATCTTTCTTTTTTTATACTAAAAAGAAGTTTTTTTGTACTAAATCTTATAGCACTCAGGATTTTCACATCTATTCGATAAATGATTTACTTGAAATAAAAAATTAGAAATAAAATTTAAAACAACGCGTTTTTTCAACAAGCTGTTATTTTTTTTGTTACTTATAATATGAACAGTTTAGAAATGGAACTTGTAATTTATTCGTAATTTATAAATGTTTGTTATATATATAATCTATATAATCTATATGTATATTTCGGTCGTACATTTTTCTCATTGTCACTTAGTAGAATTATTTACTTAACGATGAAATAATTCTAAATCATTTTTGTATTGAATCATTTGCGAATACCGATTAAATGATCAAAGAACTAAAATTTATTTATAAATTACGATATTTTTATTCTTTGCTGCAATATATCGGTAGTGTACCTGACGGTGTATCTTCAAGTCTAGAAAAAATACTTTATCATCGTTATGATGGTCACTGATGTCTGTTCTTAATCTTTGCGTTTAAGTCTTCTTGGCTGGAAATAGTGAAATAGAAATAACTTTTATCGCTTACCGATGAAAGTCGATCATCAATTCGTCACAATTTTATTTTTTAGCTTTATCGTGACTTTCGTAATTTGTACCGTGTAATGAGAAGAGAATTGTAAAAAGGAGAGGTGATATATTTTTGCGAATAGTTCATAAATTCTATTTACCGACATTATCGACATTTTCATCAGCGAATAACAAATGTACTATTCGATATGAAGACGTGGTATAGTTTAGCCGAACGATGCAAGGAAATCGTAAAATCAATCGTACACAGAAGTACAAATGTTCTAACTATTGAAATGACAGCTTAACATATTCTTCGGAGATACAAATCTCGAAAAATGTTCGATACTGTACGACGTTCTTTTCGAATGGATTCTTTCTTCGCTGCGTATCGTCGATGGTGCTTTACGAAAAGTTTTTTTACATATTCGAAATACTTAACGGAATTTAGCGAATGAAAATCGCTGGTATATTATAATTAACTAGTATATCAGAAGTAGAGCGAAGTTGAAAGGTATTAAACGATATTTCCCTTCTTCTTGCTTCGAGTTAGATATGTACAGGTACAAACTACCGACGATTTTGAGTTTTGGTGATATTAACGGCACAATTTGAGCATCGATCCGAGTCATTGATAAATTCCATAATTTAAAACTTCGTTATATCGATCGAAGTAACTATACATGAAAAGGCCTATTCATAAACTTATCGTTTAGAACTGTTCGCGAGTGCCAGTATACACGCGATGCTATCGAACAGATAACCGAGACTACAGAACTAGTGAAATTTAAATTTTAGAGGAGTAATTTGTCGTGTAAATAGTACTTAATGAAAGTTCCAAAATGTATTTGTAAAATTTATCAACGAAAGTCGATTATTCGTAAAAACACAAAAATTACTGTTATATACGAAAAAAAAAAAAAAATTGTCGTCCAGTAAGGACCAGTGCAAATGTTTAAGTTGATATTTCATATAAACAAAAGGACATTTAAATGTTATAATAATATTAAAATTTTATATATATATAGATACCAAGTAAAATATCGATTTTCTCTTAATACGTATATTCGAAAACAGCAGGTTTGAAGAAACAATTTTAATATTTCATTTATATTATCTGTCCAGTTTTCTGTTTGTTATTTTGAAATGTGGGATATCTTTTTAGGTGAGATGCAAAAATAAAAAATTGCAGAAACAAAGAAAGAAAATCATTGTTTAATTTAGTTTAAGCTGTAAATAGAGCAAATTTACTATTGGGAAAAAATTTGGTCGAAACTAGTACTAGGACGTACTGTACGATAAACACATGGAAACATTTTACATCATGTACACGATGTATTACATCGTGTATGAAATATTGCAAAATTATGGTACTTTATTTTCTTTAATAGATTAGAGATACCTGAGTACCTGTAAGAAAGAAATAAAATATAATCTATCCGAGGTCTATCTAAAAAACAAAGATATAAACTTTTAAAATAATTTTCAACTCACGGAGATATAAACGTGTAAGGATTCATAAAAACGAGAAACAACGAGTAAATAATTCTGAATTATGCGATGCATTCCTATTATATTACTTTATTTTTTCTAATATATATTACTATATTAATTTATTTTTTCTAATAAAAGAGAAACGGAAAACTGACTTTGGTACGTGCTGTAAGCTGATCAGTATTGCAGAAACTGTCACTAATTATTAATATACACGTTCTGAAAATACGAAAGAAATTTTCAAAGAATATCTATATAGTTACGTGATATCTAATACGTTGCATTACTTGGCAGAAAGCCACAACAGATATTCCTAAATCCTTAGAAATCTCTGTACGTTTTCCCAGTTTTATCAAGCAATTCGATATCACAACGTTGTTTCGGTGTAACTTTTCTACTTCGACTTATCGCAGGCACTTAGAATAAATTTCCAACTACTTTGACTGTTCGACAGACACCGATAAAAGTTCTCTTCGACGTTAACATTCTGACTTGTATCATTACTACCATTGCGTACGAAAGTAAATGTCCCCCTAAAAGCAGTAACTCGAGAAAAAGTAAAGAAAAGCGTTCTTGAATTATTGGAATGCAACAAACCTCGCTCAAACTTCGTAACAAAAGGTTCGAATTGTACAATTGTACAAATGCACCGTATTTTATTCCAAGCCGTGTTCAAACTGATGATATTTACAATTAATGCAATCGCATAATCGATATATGAGCCGTTCAGTGCACACATCGATTAACTCCATAAAACAAAAAGTGGTGAAATGCGATGAAATAATGTATATTGTTTTTTAAAATTCCTGTTATAATATAAATTCAAATATATAACGTAGAATGCATAAATACAGATATAGCTTTCATCTAACGGTATATAAAATTAATAAGAAAGAATAGCCAAAAAATAATCGTCAATAATGTTACAGTTTTCATGTGACTGGTGGAGTTAATCAATTTGGCAACTGAAAAAAGTAGTAAAGTTAAATTCAGTCTTTAAATTTTTAAGTTTTTTATTACAGAAAAAGTTAGTTATTATATATTTTTATTACAGCTTTTCCATAAAAATGAATGTTGACAGTTCTGTTATAATATATTATTTGTGACTAATTCATTAGCAATATTATAAATAATGTGTTCTTCATCAGCTGTATGCGAGGATTCGTCATTTCAATTTGTTGTCAAGTTTTTATAGTAATCATGTTCAACAGGAGGATTGAATTTTAGCAGGTCCATCATGTCTCTCCATTCTTCCCTTGTCACAGTTCTACCTTTCAGATATAATAAAGGCTGATATATATTTTTCAAACTTTGCGGTCTACTTAATACAGATTTGCTTAAGTTAATGGCTTTAAATTCTGTATCTTCATTATAATTACATTTGAATTGTATGAAATGGGGTTTGGACCTTTCTAATTCTATCCAGCGTATTTTAAGCCAATTTACTGGAAACCCTTTTCTGTTAATGATTGATTGTTCTAAAGGTTTTGTTGAAAAAAAATCTTGGTGGGTCATTTGGATTAGATGAAATGGCGCTTTCTTTTTACATGTTTTGATTATATTGTATTATATTTTATAAACAACGATTACATTAGTGTACGGAGTTAATCAAAATGGCTTCTGAAATAAATTACTTATTTTTCAATGGCCAACAAAATTTTGCCGTTTAATGGTGTTAATCTTTATTATTCAGGAAAGTTATTATAAATATAAAAAGTTATGACTATACCAAGTGCTTTGACGCTTAAATTTAAGATTTTTCAAAAAGTGGAGTTAATCGATGTGTGCACTGAACGGCTCATATGTATGAGCAAACGGAAAACTTTTTAAAACGTCTTCTCAGTTAACTTGTTACTAGTAGATGCAGTAATAATACGTTTTCTCGTGTCTTGGACCGAATATTTGATAATCGCGGTATTGATTAGAAGACATTATTTATCAGCTGCTTAATTCAGCCCGATGATGTACCATTTCATAGCCAGATTGAAGATGCGTTAATCGATGCATTCGAGATTCACATGTACACGAGCATTGATTGTAAAGGATAATACTTAGATAATAAAATATTATTTATTTTGTATTTCTTTATTTACTCAGTATTAATGAAAAAAACTGCTCTGAATACATAGATTTATAGGCAGGGAATAATAAGCACTAAAAAAGTACGCTAACTTTTGAATACGACTACAGTACTAAATTAGAATCAGAATATGATTTAGAATACGAAAGAATATTTCAAAGAAGGTACAGCTTAACCAAAGACGATACGAGAAGAAAGAGAATTGAAATCGTTAATCATACGTAATTGTTAAATTCATACGTAGAGTGCGGTACTGTTCAAAATGTAACAAAGAAAGAGTTTACGAAGATTTAATAAGTACATTCAAAGGAAGTAATTCAAGCATCGATGGAAATTATACAAGTCCTTTTAGAATCTTGCTCACAAATATAACATCAAACCCAATTCTTCTATTACATAGAGGTTGGAAACGCAATTTATGAATCCTTTTCACCGCTTAAAATGAAAAAAAATTTCTACGGTATTCTAGTAACTCTTAATTTTACATGCTATTTAATACTCTTCGATACTTGGGCAGGAATATTGAGTATTCTATTTAAAATATGAAAGTAATATGTCTAATAAGTCGATGAAAATGTAAGAGAGTAAAAAATGAAATACTGAAATACTATATATGTCCTCTTTCGTGTTACTCGATTTTTGTTTGAAGCATTTCTTTTTTTTTATACGAGTAATTTATATCAGTCAAACTTACCCTATAATATAGTAATAAACAATAGTAATGTTTATGGTAAAATGATTATTACCTCACATGATATTTACCCTCGTCTACATAAATATATTCTAATTTAAAAATCTTCGAATATAGTATTTAACGATACTTTTCGTTACGTTTTTAATAACCTTTATGCCTGGGATTCAAGTATTTTATTTTCGAGTATTCTACCAGGTAGAGAGGTTTTAATTTCATCTATATTTTTATTCAGTCGAATAGGGTCTTTACCTGTTTCTCGCTTGCGGTATTAAAATATCAGTGATATTCTTATTTATGCTAATTCCAATCTGCATATTTTATAGCACGGAAAGTCAACCGAAATATGCTTTATCGTGTATAAAGCTATCCAATTTGCTTGCGAGCTTTAATAACATCAGAATTCTTTTGTGATCTATTGATAAATTTTGGTTTAAATATTTAGGTTTATCTCTTTAAATTAAATTTCTTTGTTATGTACTCAACAAATGTGAACGCTTTAATTCTCTGTGCTTCTTTTTAAACGAATCTCCTTTGCTCTTCTTTATAATTTTTTTTCTTTTCATATCTAGTATCACTATTGCGTTTTTATTATGTTATGTAATAGCTTTTATATTTATCTTTAGTAAACAACTTTTCAAAATGCAGGTGTCAGCAAATAATGAAGCATGCAAGGAACGCAATGTTAGTCGAGTAAAATCAAATGTCTTAGAAATGGTGAATTTGAGGTGAATTTTAATTTTATATTTTGTATCCAAAATTTAGTATTCTACGAATTTGAGAACGCAAAATTTTTCTAGTTATTTATTATTATAAACGGAAGACATATCGAATCCACGCGTTTCTAAGCTAATAAAAGCCATTGAGAAATTTGAAAGAAATTGATAGTTATATGGAAAAATTGTGTAATAGTTTGTTTAAGTATGTTATTTTTACGAATATATAAAGTAAAAAATGAAAGATATACGGACTTCTCAAAAATACTGAGATCAATATGGCTCTTCTGTACAATCTGCAGATTGAAAATACGAAAAAATTAATTTTTTTTACTTTATGTTGTTAACATTGAAGAAACTGTTGCCACCATATATCTTTTTCCCAGTATTGTAACTTTTATAAGTACATAATGTCTCTACTTTTTATTTGAACAGGGTTTCGTTTCAGATGAACAGAGTCAATATTTAAGACTTGTTTCTAACATCTTTTTTTTTTTGTATTGTTAAAGTTTCTGCTGTTTCGGTTTAAAGCATGCGGATGTTGATTCTCGTATATTTTTGTCGTCCTAGAATTCGCTGCATCTTCTAACAAAATATTTTCGCTTTTTGCATCATAGATTTATGTTCTTTCTGCAATGTAGGATTGTTACGAAGATTTTTGTAAAATGTTTGCTGGAGCGATACTTCTCTAACTGTTATCGTTAGAAGGAGCACATTTTTCGTGGAGCATTAATGCAAGCATTCCTGCAGTTTTAATAATTGTTTTGAATTTCTCTTTATTCTTACTACATCGTTTATTTTTCCAGTTGAAACAGTTTGACGCAAACCGTTAACTGTTTAAAAATTGGATCTGATGTTTCTTTTGAAACTTAAACATTTTTTTAACTATTATTTCTTGATCAGGATTTGTCAACGACAGTGTCCAACGACGAATTTTTGTGGTCGCGCAAAAATATGGAAATATTGAAGAGTGAAATTTGTATACATTTCATATAGACAGAAGAAGAACAGAGGACAAATATCTACGTACATATTTTTTATAAATTTAAATTTTTTCGGAGTATGTATGACATAGGCAAAGAGGATCATAGAAGGTTCAGAAGGGAGTCATAAACCAGAAAAGGTTGAGAAACCCTGATCTAGATTAAATATTAAATATCTTGTATCGCCAAATTTATTATCACGTTGTTCCATTTTCACATATTGTCTTATAACGAATTCTGTTTTTATATGATCTGTTTTTCGAGATTTCTCAAATAATTTTTTATATTTTTTGGCGCTCTAAACTATTGCTATTTTTCGCTTCTTCGTAGACCTGTTTTTCTTATTTCAGTCAGACTTATTTTAACCTTCGCTAATTTTTTGGTAACGAGTACGTCATTTGTTACCATGAAACTACCAGTTCTAAATCATTATAATAATTGCTTATTAGCTTCAAATAATCAATCTATGCAAATCTTTTTTGTTACGTAAACATTATACAAGATAAATTTTTTAATCTTTAATCTTTAAAATGAATCGTTTCATTGCATATAATTTTGAATTCACTTAAAATAGTTAAATCAATTTACGTGTTCGTTCATTGATTACGATTCATTTAAGCACATTATTAATATGGCACTTTAATTTTTGTCATTACCTTTTTTAATTACATTCAGAAAATTTCATCGTAATATTCTATACATTTTTTTTCACCTTTTATTTTCTTTACTAGTTTTAACCTTTGTAAGTAAATAACTAACTAATTTGTTTTCAATTAGTTCTATATTTTTGTAAGTTCTGCTGCATTCTGACTTGATGGTTTTGCAGGAATAATTTTTCTAACTTCTAGGCTTTTTTAATTCTACTTTTATTATACTGTTATTGAATTTCAATCTTATCTCAATCTATTTTTTAAGTAGCTTCTTTATATTATCACGAAAACTTCCAGGAATGATGATATACTTTTTCTCTTTATTTTACTTCCGTGATATTCAACTTTCTCTATTAGGTTCTGTTGATCTTTTAGACATTACCTGCTTTTCTTTCTTTCAATTTATATTATATTCCTTTACTTGTTATTTTATAGTTGCAAGTTCATTTATAATTTGCTTTAATATCTTATTGTCTTTTTTCATTTCTTTTAGGTCATCTTTCACATACTTTGCTTCTTTGACTAAATTTAAAATTTAAACTCATTTTGGGAATTTGGTAATTGCTATGTTCTAATCTTTGGCGTTTAGATTTTTAATGTAATCTTTTTCAATACTCAAAAATTTTAGTACAGTTTGCTTTCTATCAACGGTCATTGTTTGTACAATATTGGTCTTTTCTTGATATACCTTTAAATTGTTTAGTATTCTTCTTTTCTTCTTTTCTATCCATTCGTATTCGCAAAGTTTTGACTAAATTAACCTCAGTCTGTTTGTATATAAAATATAAAAGTTGAAACTATTTATTAATCTCTGCGATAAATCAGTGGATATTTTTTAACGTGAAATAAGCGGAAAACTTAAATCTGATAAATCGTATTAATAAGTGACATTTATATATCAACGCATGTTTGACTAGATATCGTTGCGGTTTACTCATCGATTAATAAAATATAACAAAGATATTAATAAAAATTAGCAATTCGCGATATATCGATGTAATAATAATTTAACGGTACACGACAATTTATTAATGTAACGATATTTATCGATATAATAAATCTTTGTAATAAATTTATCTTGCTTTTCAACGCTTGGTGGTCGGTAACTTGAGAAGAGGAATTCAAAGCTTAGGTATTCATGGAAGCGTCAGCGTAATCGCTAACCAAGTAGCTTCCAGTGATTGTATGGCACTGATTTGTCTATGCTTTCCTTCAATGTCTTCCGGTATTAACTATATATTGCTTCATTCGCTCCTGTATCAATATTCTACCTTATCTACCAACTTAGTCGACCCAGCCATATTTAGTCCATGCTCATCTCTCACAGCATATTAGATCTGCATATTTATCGTTACCACTAGTAACGTGAATCCAGTCTTTGAATATTATTTTACAAATATCACGTTTATAATATTATAATTTTACAAATTGGTGGATTTATAACAGGGTAATTGTTTCGGTAAATAAACGATTTATCGAAAAGAATAACTTATCTAAAAATGGTTTTGTTTAGAGTTCTTCAATGGCGTATGACGTGGTATGATATATGCAGTATATACAATATAATACGTTTTCCATGGATCGTCAAGAAGGATTTTTCAAGTACTTGCGATAATTTGATAAAAAAATGTTTTAAATAAAAGTTATTGAATTTCCGTGTTCTTTAGGATTCCGATAAAACAAAATAAAAAAAATTCTTTTTCCGAAATTTTGCTGATAAAATTATCAATATTATTGTAATTTATATCTAGTCGAATTTAATGACCTAGCATATTATGACCTTCTCATAATCTTGAAGACAGAGAAATGAAAATTGTGATAAAAATTGAGAATCAGCATGAATGGGTGATAATAACTTGTGTTTATTATTAAAACTCGAAATTACATTCAGAGACCTCGAGCAAATGTAACTTATATAAGAACTTATTTACGAACTGTCGACTATTCGCAAGGATGAGAAAATGTGAACTTATGACAGTTTAGCTTAGCACTTTACGGACGAGAACATTGCTTGGGCATTTATGTTCCTATTATTGAGTCACTATGATCCTCGGATTTCTTGCCACTTGATCTTTTTACTATGTGATCATCTGTAGTGAATATTATGTAAAAAATATACAGTGTTACTTGAAGAAAGTACTTTGACCTTTAAACTTGTGGAAAAGAATTTATTTATTTATTTTTCATTTTATTTTCAGAATTCTAAAGAATATGCAAAATACAGTAACTTCTATTCAAAATATTTTTTTGTCAGATTATTACAACTACTTAAAAAATCCTGCCTAACGATTCGTGGGACTCTCTCTATATCGAGTATAGAGTTATTACTGATAGCTACAGGAAGTTGGATAACATGGATGAATCCACAGGTAAATTATGAGGAGCCACTAGGATCTAGTGATCCTCGACGTAGTTTGACCTGGTAATTTTATAATTTGATACGTCTTGTGCGGTAAAGTAAGTTTACTCTAATTGTAAACTGAAAATTATACATCAAGTTAGGCTCCAAAATAGCGAGCGCTGAAATACATAGTACATGCCTTTTAATATAATAGATGTGTCTATAAGTAAGTAGTTAATAGAGAGTGTATTATAGAATAAAAATTTAATTTTTTTGTATAGTGTATTTCATATATTAAGTAATATATTAAGAAATGCAACAATATTTGAGAACGCATAATTTATGTGACTTAATAATCTGTATAAATAATTTGTCTGTGTCGAAGATTGAAAACGATCAAAGTGGAAAATTTTGAATCGACAAAGTTGTAAATGGTTGTAAAAATTGTGTTAAAGTGCGTAAAAGTTGTTCGGAATGAAATGTTGCAATATTTGAACATTTGTATCTAAAAAATTAAGATACTTTTGTCTGATTGCGGTTCTAGACTATGTTTATTTGTTACTTGGCCTCATCATGTTACTAGTAAATACCGTCTCATCTGTTCACAAAATTTCAAAGGCAAAATTAACATTCTCGTGAATACGCTGAAAGAAATATCTGCAACAGTTTATTTTTCTAAATTTATCCTCAGCCCGCAACGCGGGACATTTTCAATGGAAAGATATTTCCTGTGTTTCTCGAGTGCATCGAATCGAAGATTTTGAGAAAACACATCCTTCAGATATATCGCGAATAATCGCAGGAAAATTATTTTCCATGTATGCCAGAATTGGTGTTGTATACCTTTCGTTTCTTAAAATTTGTTTCGACACATCTCTTTTTAGTTTACGAAAGCAGTTGTATTCACGTCAATTATCCCGTGATTTGTAGAAGTACGAAAACAATGGTTGTTTTCAATGAAAACGCTTTTAATTTTAACAAAACAAACGTATTTACTCTTTCGTTAAATGCACAGAGTTAACAACGAGAAAGTTAATCTTACACTAATCGACATTAGACATAGACTCGAGTTTACAAATGTTCTAACGCTTAATGATACACGAGAATGTTTCAACGAATATGCAGTGAAATAATTTAGTAAACATTAAAGTGTTATAACTCTTGAATTATTGGACCTAATATCCTTGCATTGTTAGCATAAGTATCTCACGTTTTTGTACAGATTAACAATCTGCATCGAACAGTACAATAAAAATTATAGAGCATAAAAAAAGCATGCAGTTGTATTTTTTAGATGCATCGATGTATAAAAATGAATAAAATTATATCAGTTTGTTCATCGTTCAGTTTTGGCATTTTTCTTGCTGCTCGGGTTATTATATCCTTATGCATGTACAGTTATTTGCTCCTGTAACGGCGTATAGCATGAATGATTACGAATTATTAAAGATTACTGTTGGAATAAAAGGAAGAAATTTAGAATATCATAGAAATACGAGATGTTTCAACCAGAGAGCGCGCAGTGTTTTAACTCTTAATGGTTGGCAATCTCCTTTATATTTCTCTTCCTCCGTGAATGGGAATATAAATAATTTAATTAACGTACAGGAAATTCAATTTTATGAATTTATTCTTAATTTCTTAACCCTTTGCACTCGGCGGTTTTTTACATTCGGAAACTTTCTACCATAAAGTCGACGATGTTTTTAAAACGGTAAATAAGAAATAACATATAATTGTAAGAAAGGAAATATAATAGTATAGAAATTAATACGTAAAATTATTTTAATTCGACATTTCACGCATCGTTGGCTCATTTTAAATTTGATTTATTGATTAACATCGATGTTTAGACACTGATTAAACGGTGTCTGAGGCTCGCCTCTCGAGTGCAAAGGTTTAAAATTGTTGCACGATGTCGACCTTTGTTTATAACTATCTTCGCTTTTATTGTTAGAAGATATTTCACGATCTTTTTATTTTCTAAAGCGAAGGAGGGTATTTACCAAGTTGATTTTTCGTTTTAAATGTTACATTAATCTCGAGATGGATTCATTTCTCAGCACGTGGAAAATATATTATGGGTTTCTTATTCCTTATTTCTTTCAGTTTAAATGTGAAATACATATATACAATTGCTATATCTTTTCAACTCGCAAAACAACAACTTCCTTGGAATGTTGGATTGCGTCTGAACTAAAGGCTTCTAAATTAGCACTTACCGGAATGGCGAAGTAGCGTGAAATAGCGAACTCAATTGTATTGAGAGATTTTGAATAAGTTTCGATTAAAATTTAGTACCGTTTTATATAAATCTCGAAGTATTAATTAGATATAGCATCGAAAGAACGCTTCTTTCTAGAATTAACGTTTTTGGTTATGATTCCGTTTACGATTTTGAAAAGCCTGCTTTTACAACTATTTCAATAGTCACATCCTTAGTTATATTCTGATCGAGAATGTTTCAAGGTTTCAATTTAATTAATTATCTTAAAATCAGTCAGCGCTTTTGCGAGCTTCTGCATCTTCTGCAGCTTCTTCTCTCTTGCAAAATGTGCTGGTTTCGAAGTTGGCTGAAGCGAATCTAGGAACTTTAGATCGGTCCTGATCGTTGATATTGGAAATGTCCGCCAGGTCTTGACAATTGCCTCTATGGTTTTTGGTTAATCGTTTTACAGCTTTTAGCGTATCAATGATCGACAAGATTCTTTGAAAATCCTCCGACTTACGAGATTCACGACTCTGTACCTTGTCTCGAGCAATAAAACGCGACAGAAACCGCGTTAAGAATAAGTGCTAGTAATTTCTTTATGCAATGTTAGGGATATCTCGACGGCCACGTGTAATTCTCTGTTAATTAATATTTCGATTGTTAAAATTCCATAATTACCAAGAGAGAATAGAATACGAGAAAGTAGCTAAAGTAATATACGTCTTATTGAGCAATCGTAAATTTTGCATTTGGAAAAATTAGGAAATTTATTTTGACGTAACTTAGTCAAACTGTTTTATTTTTTGTTACTCTGCAAAAGTAGTTTTACATCGTTGTAATAGCAGTGGTTGTATTAGATTTTTGTCTTGGACCACTTTCATAATTGCTGATACGTATAATACGTTCTGATAGTCTATTTAATAAGTCTATACGAATGATATGTTATACAGTTTATTTTATCCTCGAATTCAACTACAGATTCGTAGTTGTATAAATGTATTATTTATATATCCTAAATAGAAACCAGTTTTTTCAAATTTTATTAACAGTCGTTTGAATTTATTTAACCCCTGGATTAACCCTTTTAGCACCGAACGACGATATATCGTTGCGCCTCGGTTAGAGCCTTATTATACTCATCACAAGAGGTCTGCGTTTCAGAATAAGTTTATAAAATGTTAAAATGGTTCATATTCGATGCAACACAAGTGAAAAAATGGTTATTAGATTTACCTTTTTGTTATATCTATGCTGCATTACCTGCTGCACGATCTACTTGTGTAGTAGATCTGTGTGACGCTTGCCGTGCATCATAGTGTTATCCTTTCGTTTTGCTATCCGACACCAACTATTTCATTGCAAATGATTGTAAGATACAATACCTGTACATCATTCTACCTGATATATATAAAGCTATGAACAAACGATGATTTTTTTTATGTGTAATTACGGTTTGAAAATGAAAAATCACTTTGTACGATTTTCATGATGTCTTATATTTATGTTATTCTTATGATTTTCAATAAATATCGAAACACAATTGGCGGCGTTTTATTCCCCGTTTATTTTGCAATATGCTGCTTTTTAAATTTTATAAATATCACTGCTACTTTCGTTTTTATGAGCATTTTCGCAAACCTCTGTAAATTCGCCGATTCGGCCCGGTATTCTTCGCTTAAGTACGCTCCTTTCGCTCGGTGCTAAAAGGGTTAAAAGACATCTGAAATTTGTTCGTTATAAATAGACCAGGATCTGTGTTTAATGCTCGATGACATAATAGCCGTGTTTAAAAATAGGTGAAAAAATCGTATCATTTAGTTCGAGAAAGTTTAAAGTGTACTGCTTTAAGAAATATTGTAAAAGGTAACTAAATTATACGTGTTATTGTCGTTAATATTATTCCATCGTTTTTATTCTCGAATACGTTTTCATTGGAACCGTTGCGACATTCATCATTGTCAATGGAAAAGCACCCCACTTCTTTTCGTTTAAGTCAAAGAGATCGTGAGTTTTTTGAGTTTTACGAGTCATTGAATTGCGAACGGAACGAGCGCATCAGGTAGCGAAACCAGTCGATGTTCCTAACACGTGTTTATTAGAGACAAGAAACTCTTATACGATACGCGACTTGCTTCGTGCGATACGTGACATGTTTTCAAATGTGTCGCCGTCTTTGATCATCCAAATTCAAAGTTATTTCGCTGTTATCGTACGTTATACCTACGATATTACCCATTCGTTAATTCGTTAATTCATCGATTTACACAACGTGATGAAATTAAAAACGCGTGATATTCGAAGAAGCATAGAAACCCTACGTCTAGATTACTATTCTTTTTGCACAGTTATAAACGTTACATTCGATTCTAGATATTCCATATAATAATATTACAATATACCATACTAATTACCATATAATAATATAACACGATTATATGATAGAAATGGTAGTCTGACATAACCTCGAGAATAAGGACCGAAGTTACACGACGCGTTAACTGCTAGCTAAGCCTGAGATTATGTATCTTTTCAAACGTTCGTTCTACGACCCATGCGAGATCGAGACCAACACTTTACGATTATGGTAACGAAGCTGTTTTCCTTGTCTACACTGTTTCACAGACTTTCGAAAAGGTGGGACACGTTCTTAAAACGGGTTACAGAAGAATTATCAGCGTATTTGCAAGGTGCTGAATCCATGATAATTATCCTTGCGGCATCAGCACGTGCAATGATACGCTTCGACGCTCTATTCGACGATGGAAGAGGGATCGATAGCAATCGGATGAACGAAGAAAGGATTTAAAAGCATCGAAAGCTCCTGGCATATACTATATGCACATCATTCTTCTTAGAACATTTCCTTCGGTTGTACAATTTATAACATTTCCCGTTTGTAGTTGCTGCTTCTTATATTTCTTTTCTTGATATTCGTCAATTCAATTTTCAGAGCTATACGCAGTCTGAATATAATATAATATACGATGCAAGTACGAGTATAATT
>NW_027471826.1:0-19491 GCF_051020765.1 Lasioglossum baleicum | reverse complement strand
CCAGGGTCAAACCGTTCCAAAATGTTGCAACCTTCTGTTTGTGACGAGAGGCTAACTCAATACCATCACATATCCTGGGATGCCGGAGTCAAACTACACGCTCTAGGAGTATAAACCGCTGAAATGAATTGACAATAGACACATTATTTCTTGGATTGAATATTCAAGTAGATGGTCAAACCGATTGAGAACGTTACCTGCTCGCATAGCGTCAATCATTTTACCGAATGCCTTGCAGTCCGAGAACTTAACCCGCTGCAGCAAGTGTCATGCTTAGTGTTCATGGACACAAATTAGTAGATACTTCAGAATACGGACATTTTAAATTGCATGTATTAATAGGAAGATGGAGGGTCAAATCGTTCGAAAACGTTACCCCATATTTTGACAATGGCATGACTAAGGCAATAGTTTCACCGATCATATGATTCTGTGAGTCAGTTGTGCAATTCCCGGAGTAAATTGGCTGAACAGTATTGGCAATAGACACCTAATTTCACGGTATGAATATTAAAGAAGGGAGTTAATCCATCGGAGCACAGTACCAATTCGTATTAAGTCCTTCTTATTACCGAATGCCATACCTTCCGAGGACCTAACGCGCAGTATCGAGATAATAACGTGTGCGAGGAAACTAATTATTGGCACTTTAGTGGCGTAGACCTTAATTTCATGCACGAATAAGAAGGGCGACGCACAAATCGATCCATATCATTACCACCTTCTTCGAGATTCCAACTGCTAAATCAACAGATACACTTATCCTGTGAATCCGAGGCCATGGCCACGTATTGCGGGAGTGAATCCAGAGAGCTTTAATACCAATGGACACGTTAATTCACGGTTCGAATATTAAAGTGACGTGTCAAATGTTTAACCAACCTTACCCATTGGTATATCGTCAAAATTTTTACCCAAGGCCTTACCCTCCGATACCTTATGCTGCAGTATCTATAGTCTAAATTCGTGTTGACGGAAACAGCCTATTATTCCTTTTAGTGACGGGCACGTCCATTTCAAGTATGAATAAGAATATCGATAGGCATACTTTTCCAGAACGATACTACTTTCTGTCAGCTTCGCACAGCTAAGTCATTAGCATCACCTATCCTGTGATTCCGACATTCGAACTGGGGGTACGGGGAGTGAATCCGTTGTTCAGTATTGGCAATGAGCACCCTTAGATAAGTTTTGTGTATGAAAGTAGGGAGTCGAACTGTTGGAGACCATTACTAGTTGGTATAAGGTCCTTCTTTTTACCGAATACATTACCTTCCTAGAACATATCACGCAGTAGCGAGTGTCGTACTTAGTACACTCGGGCGCAAATTAGTAGACATTGTAGCAGAAGCACGCCTTATTTTCGTGTATGGATTAGAAGACCGAGTATCAAATCGTTCGAGACCGTTCCCACCTTCTTTGCGAGTAGAAAGGCTAAATCGATAGCATCACCTATCCTATGATTCCGACAGACAAGTCACGTATACCCAGAGTCAATCCGCCGAAGAGTATTGGCAATTGACACCTCATTTGGCGGTATTAATATTAATGTTGGGAGTCAACCCGACGGAGAACATTACCTTTTCGTACAGAGTCATGCCTTTTTTGAATACGTTACCTTCCGATATCCCGTCCAGGTGAAGCGAATGTCCTGCTTAATGTAAACAGAAACAGATTGGTATGCATTTTAGTTGACGGACACCACATGCTTGTGAACAAATATCAGCATCGAGAGTCAAAGCGCTCGAGAATGTTACCACCTTCTTTGAGATCCGTACAGCTATGTCAATAGCTTCACATATCCTGTGATTCCGAAAATCAAACCAGGTGTTGAGGAGGTAAATGTGCAGTACAGTATTATCAGTAGACACCTCAATTCTCGGTTTGAATGTTAAAATACAGCGTCGCACCGTTTGAGAGCGCAACCTGTAAGTACAAAAGTCAAAAGTCTCACCGAAGATCTTACCTTCCACGAACCGCACCCGCGACATCGAGAGTGTAATTTTGTGTTCATAGAAAGAAATTTATAACCATTTCAGAAACGGGCACCATATTTTCATGTACGCATTAGATGATTGTGTGTCAAATCATTCGGGATCGTTACCACCTCGTTTCAGAGTCGAACCGCTGAGTCAACAGCTTCTCCCATAATTGTGATTCCAAGCGTCAAGCCTGGTATTCCAGGTGTAAATCCGTTGAGCAATATTGGAGATAGAAACATTAATTTACCGCATGAACATTAAAGTGGAGAGTCAAACCGCCGGTGATCATTACAGGTATATAGTCATTCTTTTTACATGTTACCATACCTTCCGGCAGGATCCTTAATTGCATGATTGAATTACTAGATTGAGTGTCTAACGAACGTTATCACCTTATTTGAAGGTCGCACAACTGCGTCAATAGCTGCACTATCCTGTCATACCGAGAGTAAGACCACATATTCCGGGAATAAATCCCTTGTGCAGCATATGCAGGACACACCCTAATTCACGGAATAAATTTTAATGTGCAGAGTGAGACCGTTCTAGAACGCTACCTATTAGTACGCATTTAAAATTTATAACCGATACCGTACCCTCCGAGAATCTAATCCGCCGCAGATTGTGTCTAGCTTAGTGTTCACGGAAAAATAATAGTAGACATTTTAGCACAGGGACACCTTCTTTTCGTGATTCCGTAGCAGAATAGAAAGTCAAATCGTCCCAGAACGTAACCACCTCTATTGAGAATGGCACAGCTACGCCAATATCTTCAATTGTCAGGTGATACCGAGAGTCCAACTAGTTATTCCGGGAGTATATCCGCTGGTCAGTATACGCGATAGACACCTTAATTCGCGGTATGAATATTAATGCAGTGAGTCAAACCGTCGGAGAACATTACCACTTTCTATAAAGTAATTTTTCGTTTTTCTTTTTTTTTTCTTTTTTTTTTTTAATTTTTTACCCAATACCTTACCATTCACGAACCAATCCCGTTACAGCGAGTGTCTTGCTTCAAGCTCACGGAAACAAATTATTCGATGTATTAGCAGACGAACTCATTACTTTTTTGTATGAATAGGAAAATCGAGATTCAATCCTTTCGGTATCGTTACCATCGTCTTTGAGAGCCGAACGTCTTAGTCACTGGCTCCACCTATTCCGAGATTTCGAGAGTCAAACCAGGCATTCCGGGAGCAAATCCGCTGTACAGTATGGACATTAAAATCCCCACTTCCTGGTACGGGTTTAGAAGTAGAGAGTACAAATTTACCTATTAGTATACAGTTTAACTTTTCACCGAACGCCGTACCTTCCGCTAAATTATCATGCCGTACCGAGAATATAACTGCGTGCTTAGAGAAAGAAATTATTCCTCCTTTCAGTTGCGGGTACCTTAGCTTCATGTATGAATTAAAAGGTCGAGTGTCAACCGGTCGAGAACGTTGCCCCCTCCTCTGAGAGATGAACGGCTAAGTCAATAGTTTTACGTATCTTGCGAAATCGAGTATCAATCCAGGTATGCAGGGGGTAAATCCGCTGTACAGTATTGGCAATAGGCACCATAATTCGCCGAGATAGTATTAGAATAGAGCGCCACATCGCATGAGAACGTTACTAATTGCTACAAAGCCAAATGTTTCACGGAATGCCTTTACGTACGAGAATCTAACCAGCGTATCTAGAGTATTGTTACATATTTAAGGATGTACATTAGTAAATATTTTAGTGACGGGACCTTAATTTCGTTATGGATAAGATCATCGATGGTCAAAGTATTGGAGAAAGTTACCAACCTCTGCGAGTGCTGAACGGAGAAGTCAATAGCTTCACCCAACCTGTGATTCCTATAGGTAAGCCAGAAATGCCTGTTGTATATCCGATCTGTACTATTGGCAATTGACATCTTGATTCAGGGCATCAATGTTAATGTAATTAGTTAATCCGTTGGAGAATATTACCAATTCGCATACAGTCATTCATTTTACCGAATACCTTACCATCCGTAATGCCAACCCGCCGTATCGAGAGTACAGCTACGTGATTAGGGATACAACATAGTAAACATTGCAGTGAAGGGCACCTTACTTTCATGTATGAATTAGAAGATTGAGGGACAAACCGCTCAAGAACATTGCCAGCTTGTGTGAGATACGAATGGCTGCGTCAATAGCTTCACATATCCTGTGGTTCCGTGAGTCAAACGAGGTATTCCGGGAGTAAATCGGCTGTACATTATTGGCAATAGACAACCTTATTCACGGTTTGAATGTTAATGTAGAGCGTCAAACATATTGAGAGCGATACGTATGGTGCAATGTCTAAGGTTTTACAGAATGCCTTACCTTCCGCGAACATCACTCCCTTCATGGGGAGTGCAACTTCGTGACCAGAGAGAGAAATTAATATTCATTTCTGTTCCTGACCCCTTATTGTCATGTAGGATCTCGAAGATCGAAGGTAAAACAGTTCGAGATCGTTTCCAATTTCCATGATATTCGATCAGCTAAGTCTATAGCTTCACCTAGCCTGTGATTCCGGGAGTCAATGCAGTCATTTCGGGATTAAACCCACAGGCCAGTATTAGCAATGGACACCTTAATTCATGGTTTGAATATTAAATATGGAGCTTCAAACTGTTTGAGAACTATACCAATTGCTACAAAGTCAAGAGTTTTACCGAACACCTAACCATCCGCGAAGCTAACCCGCCGTATGGAGAGTATAGACACGTGAATAGAGAAACACATTTGTATGCTATTTAGTGATGGCACCTTATATTCATGTATGAATTACAATATCGAGAGTCAAAGCGTTCGAGAACGTTACCACTTTCTGCGAGAGACGAACGGCTATGTCAATAGCTTCACTTATCCCGTGATTCCGGGAGGCAACCCGGGAAAACCGGGGTGAACCGGCTGCGAACTATTGGCAATAGATGCCTCAATTCACGGATTTCAAATAAAAGTAGAGCGTCAAGTTGTTAGTAAGCGTTACCAATTGCTATAAAGTCAAACGGTTTGCTGAAGATCTTACCGTCCGAAGAACTAACGCTGTATCGAGAATATAAGATATTATTCAGTGGGACGAATTAGTATACATTTTAGGGACGGGCACCTTAACTTCCTGTATGAATTAGAAGGTCGAGGGTCGAACCGTTCGCGGAAGTAACCACCATCTGTGACAGCCGAACGGCTATGTCAATAGCTTCACGCTTCCAGCGATTCGGAGAGTTAATCCCGGCCTTGCTGGGGTAAATGCGCAGAATGGTATTGCCAATAGACACCTTAGTTCACGGTTCAAACAGTAAATATGTGTGTCAAACAGCTTGAGATCAAGGCCGATTGTTATAAGGTCAAACACATTACAGATGGCCTTACCTTGGGAGAAGTAAACAGAGCGTTTCGAGGGTATAACATCGTGCTCAGAGAAAGAAATTGGTCCTCATTGGTCATCATGCCGAGAATTTAGATATCTATTGCCAATTCTGCACAGCGGATGTCTTCCTGTAATTCCCGGTTTTACACTCGGCATACCAGGATATGTGAAAACATTAACTTAGCCGTTCGTCTCTCACAGAAGCGGGTATCGTCCTCGAACGGCTTTTCCCCCGATCATCTAATCAATACACGATTCAAAGGTGGCCACCACTAAAATGTAAGTTAATTTTATCCTCTGAACACGATGTTATACACCCGATGCAGCGGAATAGGCCTTCGGTGGGCGAGGACATCAGTGATGCGTTTGACATTGTACCAGTCGGTAACGTTCTCAAACGGTTTGACGCTCGACACTAATTCACATATGAAACTAGGGTGCCTGCCGCTATATTCTATACTGATTTATTTCTCGGGATACGAAGGTATACTCTCAATACAGCGTTTTTGTGTCTCGGAAGGTCGGGCTCCCGGAAAAATGTTTGACACTATACCAATATGTAACATTCTTCATCGGTTTGACTATGTACGTTAACATTTACATCGAGAACTAGGGTGTCAATTGCCATCACTGTTCTGCGGATTTAATCCCGGAATATCTTGTTTTACTCTTGGTATCACAGTATAGGAGAAGCAGTTGGCTTAGCAGCGCGATTCCCAAGAAATATGGTAACGTTCTCCAACGGTTTGACTCTCGATTTTGCTTCTCATACATGAAAATATGGTGCCCCTCTGCCAAAATATCCATTTATTTGTTTTTGCGTGAACAATTAACAAGACACTCCCTACAGCGGGTTTTTTTCTTGGAAGGCAAGGTATTCGGTAAGTTGAATGACTTTATACGAATAGTTAATTTTCCCCGAAGGTTTGACTCTTTACTTTAATATACATACCGTCAATTAAAGTGTCTATTGCAAAACTGTTCAGCGGATTTACACCCGGAATGCCACATATGACTCTTGGAATCATGGAATAGGTGATGCTGTCGACTTGGTTGTTCGTCTCTGATTGAAGGTGGTAACGTTATCGAACGGTTTGACACATCCATCTTCTTATTCATACATGAACATAAGGTGCCCGTCACTAAAATGTATTCATATTTCTTTCCCTGAACACCAAGTTATACCCTTGATATAAAGCGATAGGCTTCGATGTGGAAGGTGTATGATACAACATTTCACATTATACCAATTGGTAACGTTCTCAAACGGATTGGCTCTGTCCGTTAATATTTATAGCGTGAAATGTGGTGTCTAATGCCTATACTATTAAGCGATTTATTCCAGGCATACCTGGTTGCGCTCTTGGAATTACAGAACAGTTGAAGCTATTGACGTAGCACTTCTTCTCTCACAGAAGGTCGTAACGTTCTCTCAAGGCTTGACCCTCCATCTTATAATTCATGCATGGAAATAAGGTTCGCGACACTAAAATGCAAACTAATTTGTGTCTCCGATCACGATGTTCTTCAATCGATATAGAAAGCGGTTTCGATTCCCGAAGGGTAAGATATCGGGAGAAAAGATCGACATTTTACAAATTTTTAATGTTCTCTAACGTCTTCTCTCTATATTTTAATATTTATATCGCGGACTATTGCCAATAAAGGACAGCGGATTCATCACTGGAATACCTGGTTTGACTCTCGGAATCATAGGATAATTGAAGCTATTGCCTCAGCGTTTCGACTCCCAAAGAAGGTGGTACCCTTCCCTAACGGTTTGACTCTCGATTTTGCTGTTTATACATGAAAATGTGCTGTACGACAGCAAAAATGACTACTAATTTGTTTCCGTGAACAATAAGTAAGGCACTTGCTGCAGCGGTTTATGTTCCCTTAAGATACGTTATTCGGTAAGAATACGGACATTATACGAATAGGGAAACATCTCCGACGGTTTGACTCCTTATTTTATTATTCATACGGTGAATTAAAGTGTGTGTTGCAAAACCCTTCAGCGGCTTTACTCGCGGAAAACTTCGTTTGACTCTCGCAAACACGGGACAGTTGAAGCTATTGACTTGGATGTTCGATTCTCAAAGATGGTGCTAACGTTCTGGATCGGTCTGACCCTGGACCTTTTAATAAGTGCATGAAATTATGGTGCCCGTTACTAAAATTTCTATTCGTTCGTATGGCTGAACACGGTGTTAAAGTCCCTATACAGCGGGTCCGTTTTTTGGAGGATAAGGCATTCTGTAAGAAGTTTAACGCTATACGAATCGGTAATGATCCAAAACTGCTTGACGGCCTGCTTTAATATTCAAACAGTGAATTAAAGCATCTATTGCCCATAGTGTTCAGCAGATTCACTTCCGGAATACCTGGCTTGCCACTCCGAATCACAGAATAGGTCAAGCTATTGACTTAGCTGTTCGACTTTCAAGGAGTGTGGTAACGATCTCGAATGGTTTGACCATCAATCTTCTAATTCATACAGGAAGTTATGGTGCCCGTCACTGAAATGCATAGTAATATTTTTCTCAGAACACGAAGTTATAATCTCGATACAGCATGTTATGTTTTCGGAGAGTAAGGTCTTCGGTAAAGCCTTTGACTTTACAGAAATTGGTGACGTACTCAAACGGTCTGATACTCTATTTTGATATTCAAACAGTGAGTGAATGTATCTATTGCAAATAATCTTAAGCGGACTTACTCCCAGAATACCTGGTCTGATACTCCGAATCACAGGATTGATGAAGCTACTGACTTAGCGGTTCGCCTCTCACAGAATGCGTCTACGTTCTCGAACGGTGTGACTAACGATCCCTTAATTCGTACATGAAGTTATGGTGACCGTTACTGAAATCAGTACTAATTTCGTTCTCAGAACACGAAGTTATACTCTTGATACGGCGGCTTAGCTTCTTGGACGGTAAGGAACTCGGTAAATCGTATGACTTTATAGGTATTAGTACCGTACTCACGCGGTGTTGCGCAATATTTTAATATTCAGTCTTAAAATTAAGGTGTCTATTGTCAATACTGTGCAGCGGATTTACTCCAGGAATACCTGGTTTGACTCTCGGAATCACAGGATAGGTGAAGCTATTGGCGTAGCTGTGCAACTCTCAAACAAGGTTGTATCGTTCTCGAACTGATTGACTCCTATCATCATGATATATGGTAATGTGGTACCCGTCACTGAAATGAGTACTATTTTTTTCCCGAAACACGTAGCTATACCCTCGATGCAGCGGGTTATCTTCTAGGACGGCATGGCATTTGGTAAAACGGTTGAATTTATATCAATTGTTATCGATCTCACACGGTGTGACGCTCTATTTTAATATTCACTCCCCGAATTGAGGTAGCTATTGCCAATAATCTACAGCGGACTTACTTTCGGATTACCTGGCTTTACTCTCGGAATCACAGGACTGGCGGAGCTATTGACTTATCCGTTCGACTCTCAAGGAGGGTAGTAACAGTGTCGAACGGTCAGACCATCCATCTTCTATTTCATTCATGAAATTAAGGTGCCTAGCACCAAAATGTATGCTTATTTGTATCTCTGAATACCTTTTAACACTCTCAATAGAGCGCGTTATTTTTTTGGACGGTATTGTCGTCAATAAATCGTTTGGCAATATACCAACTGGAAACGATCTCGAAGGGTTTGTCGTTATACAGTAATATTCAAACCGTGTGTTAGGGAATCTATATTGCCAATATGGATTCAGTGCATTTACTCCCGTAATACCTGCATTGCCCTTCGGAATAACAGGATGGGAGAAGCTATAGTCTTCGCCTCTCGACACTCAAATATCGTGGTTATGTTCTGGCAATCTTTCACACGCGACCTTCCGATTCGTGCATGAAATTACGGTTGCCGGCACTGAAATGAATACTAATGTGCTTCTCTGGACACGAACCTATTGTCTAGATACAGCTGGTTAGCTTCTCGAAAAGTAAAGCGTACTGTAAAATGAATGACTACGTAGCAATATGTGACGATCTACAACGACTGACACGGTACATTAATATTTATACAGAGAATAAAGGTGTCTTTTGTGAACACCGTTCAGCGCAGTTACTCCTCATAAAGCTGGCTTGACTTTCGGAATCACTGGGTATGCAAAGCAATTGACACAGTCGTTCGCCTCTCAAATAATATGGTAACGACCTCGTACGATTGGCCCTCGATCTAGTAATTCATACATGAAATTATAGTGCCCGTGGCAAAAATGTCTACCAGCTTCATTCACTGAACACGAAGTGATACTCTCGATGAAGCGGATGTGGTTCACGTAAGGTAAGGTCACTGGTGTAACTTTTGACTATATAGCATGTGGCAATGGCCATACACGGTTTGGCGCGCGATTTTAATATTCGAACCGTGTACTAATGTGTCTATTCCCAATACTGTTCAGAGGATTTCCACCCGGAAAATCAAGTTTGACTCCCGGCATCACAGGAGGGGAGAAGCTATTGACTCAGCCGTTCGACTCTCAAAGCGGATGGTAACGTTCTGGAACGCTTTGACTCTCGATATTGATATTTATACACAAAAATGTGGTGTCCGTCCGCTGAAATGACTATTAATTTGTTTCCATGAACAACTAGCGAGACACTCGCTACAGCGTGTTAGGTTGTCAGAAGGAAGGTTATTCGGTGAAAGGAATGACTATAATCCGAATTGGAAATTTTTTCCAACGATTTGACTCTCTACTTAAATATTTATACAGCGAATTAATGGGTTGAGTCCCAATACCGTTCAGCGGATTCACTCCTGAAATACCTGGTTTAGGTCTAGAAATCACAGGATGGGTGAAGCTATTGGGTTCGCGGTTCGATTCTCATAGTAGGTGCACCGTTTTCGAACGGCTTGACTGTCGATTATTCTATTCATAGATAAGAATAAGCTTTCCGTCTGTTAAAATGTCTACTAATTTCATTCCGTGAACATTAAGCAAGACACACGCTACAGCGTATTAGGTTCTCGGAAGGTAAGTTATTCGGTAAAATGAATGACATTATATGAATTTTTATAGATCATCCACGGATTGACTCTCTTCTTCAATATACAAACCTTGAATTAAGGGGTCTACTGCGAATACTATTATGCGGATTTACTCCCGGAATACATGGTTTGAGTTTCGGAATCTCCGGGTATGTGAAGTTATTGACTCATTCGCTCGACTCCCAAAGATGGCGGTAACGTTCTCGAATGGTTTGACGCTCGATCTTCTTATTGATATATTAAAATAAGGTTTCCGTCTGCTAAAATCTCTGCTAATTTGTTTCCGGGAGCACTAACCAAGACACTCGCTGCGGCTGGTTAAGTTCCAGGAAGGTAAGGTATTAGTTAAATGTATTACTTTATACTAATACGTAACGTTCTCCGACGGTTTGACTCTCAACTCTGATATTCGTGGCGTGAGTTAAGGTGTCTATTGCCAATAACTTTCCGTCGATTTAAACCCGGAATACTTGGATTGACTCTCGGTACCACAGGGTAGGTGAAGCCATTGACTCAGCTATGTGAATCTGAATATAGGTGATAACGTTCTCGAACCGGTGAGTCTCGACCATCTTGTTGATTTATGATATTACGGTGGCTGTATCTAAAATGTGTACTAATTTGTGTCACTGAACAAGAAATTATTCTCGCGATACAGCTGGTTAGGCGCCGGATGGGTAAGGTGTTCGCTAAAGTGTTTGTATTTATACAAATAGGTGACATTCTCAAATGGATTCACGTTCCACATTAATATTCAACCCGTCAATTAAGGTGTCCATTGCCAATAATGCACAGCTGAGTGGCCCCAGGAATACCAAGATTGTCTATCGAAACAAAAGGATTGGAGAAGCTACTGACTTAGCCGTGCGAGTCTCAAGACAGGTGGAAACGTTCTCAAACGGAATGACTCGCGATCTACATATTCATATTGTAATTACGGTCTCCGTTACGACAATGTTTTCTAATTTGATCCCTGAACACTTAGTTATAGTCTCGATACAGCGGGTTAGGTTCTGGAAGTGTAAGGTTTTCGGTAATAGGTTAGACTTTATTCCAATAGGTATCGTTCTGAAGCGGATAACGAAGGACTCCGTTTCCAATTGTATACAGCGCACTGACTGCCGGAATAATCTGGTTTGGCTTTCGGATTCACTGGACTGGTGAAGCTATTGACTAAGCCGTTAGACCATAAAAGAAGAAGGTAACGTTCTTGATCAGTATTTCTCTCGATGTTCTAATTCATACATGATATTAAGGTGCGCGGAACTAAAATTTATATTAATTTGTTCCTCTAAGCAGGTAGATATAGTCTCGATGCAGCGGGTTAGTTTCGCCAAAAGTATGGCCCTCTGTGTTCAGTTTGACTCCATACCAATAGGTATACTTCTAAAAAGTTTTGACTCTGTTCATTACCAATACGATTGCCAATTCTGTTCAGAGGATTTACTCCAGCGGAAACCTGGTTTGACTCCCAGGGTCACAGGATGGGTGAATCTATTGACATGGCCGTTTGATTATCAAAGCGGATGGTAACGTTCTCTATCACTTTGACCCTCGATGTTCTAATTCATAAGAGAATTTACGGCGACGTCACTAAATTGAATACTATTGTGTTTCCCTAAGCATGAAGCTATACTCTCAGTGCAGAGGGTTAGTAGTTAGCAGAGAATTGTATTCGGTAAAGCGTTTGACCTTATAGCAATAGGTAATGTTCTCGAACGGCCAGACGTTCTATTTTAGTATTCTCTGCCCGAATTAAGGAATATATTGCAAATACTGTGCAGCGGATTTACTTTCGGAATACCTGGCATGTCTCCCGATATCAAAGGATCGGTGAAGCTATTCACTTATCCGGTTGGATCACAAAGAAGGTGTTAAAGCTCTCGAAATGCCTTACACATGATTTTGCTATTCATACATGAAGATGAGGTGCCCGTCATTGAAATGTATACTAATATGTTTCCCTGAAAGCGAAATTATGCTTTCGATACGTCGGATTGGGTTCACGGATGGTAAGGCAATCGGTATGAACAATGACTCTGTACCAATAGGTAACGTTCCTCAACGGCTTGACGCTCTGCATTAATATGCATATCATGAATTAATGTGTCAATTGCCAATGCTCTTCAACGGATTTACTCACAGGTTCCTGATTTGTCGCTCAGAACCACATGATGATTGAAGCGATTGACTTAACTGTGCGACTCTCGAAAAGGGTGGCAACTTTCTCAAATTGTATGACCCTCGATCATCTTACTCACACATGAAATTAAGGTGCCCTTCACTGAAATGTACACTAATTTGTTTCCTTGAACACTACGTTATTCTTTCGACATATGGGGCAAGGCTATCGGAGGGTAAGGACTTCAGTATAACGTTCGACTTTCTACAAATATGTATGGTCCACAAAAAGTATGACTCTCAACATTAGTATTCAGGAATCGAATTAATGTGTCTATTGCTAATACTGTTCAGCGGATATACAACAGGAATACATGGTTTGTCTCACAGAATCACAGGATAGCTGATGCTATCGACTTATCCTTACGAATCTCAAGAGGGTGGAAACGTTCCCGAATGATTTGACCATCGATATTATGATTCATACATGAATTTAAGTAGGCGTCACTAAATTGTATACTAATGTATTTCCCCAAGCACGTAGCTATACTCTCGGAACGGTGGGTAAGCTTCTCGGACGGTAAGGCATTCTGTAAAAGGTTTGTTTTTATATCAACCTGTATCGTGCACTTTCATATTTATACCGCGAAATAGGGTATCTAATGTCATACTGTACATCACATTTAATACCGCAGTACTTGGTTCGACTCCCGGAATCACTAAATACGTGAACCTATCTACTTAGCCGTTCGACTCTGCGTGACGGAGGTAACGTTCACGATGGGTTTAACACTTGACCTTCTGATTCATACTTGAAATTAAGATGTCCGTCTCTACAATGCATACCTATTTGTTTCTCTGAATACGATGTTATACCCCTGATACAACAAGGTTGAATTCTAGGATGGTGAGGTATCCGGGAAAAGTTTCACATTATTCAAAATGGTAATGTTTTCCAAATATTTCCCTATACTGTTTAATATTTATACCGTGAAATAGTGTGTCTCGCCGAAGGTGGTAACGTTATCGAATGGTTTGTCCCTCGATCATGTAACTCATACGTGAAGTTAGTGAGCCCATCACTGAAATGAATACTCATTTATGAGAGTGACGCACTATTCTAATATTGAAACCATGACTTATGGTGTGTATTGCCAATACTGTTGAACGGGTATACTTCCGGCATACCTGGTTTGACTCTCGGAAACACGGGATATCTGAAGCTACCGATTAAGCCGTTCGATTCACGAAGGAGGTGGTAACGTTCTCGCACGTTTTGACACTCGATTTTGTTATTCCTATATGGAAGTAAGGTGCGCGTCTGCTAAAGTGTCTACACATTTGTTTCCCAGTACACTAAGCATGACACTTGCGACGGCGTGTTAGGTTTCAGTAAGGTAAGGCCTTCGGTAACAAGTTTGAATCTATACGAATAGGTAACGCCATGCAACGCATTGACTCCCTACTTTAATATTCAAAGCGTGAATTATTGCGTCTGCTGCTAATAATGTTCAGTGGATATAATCCAGTATTACCTGGCTTGCCTCTCGGTATTAGAGGATAGGTGAAACTATTGTCTTAGCTGTGCGATTCTCATGAAATGTGGCAATGTTCTCCAACGGTCAGACGCTCGACCTTCGTATTCGAGCATGAAATTAAGGTGTCTGTCACTAAAAGGAATATTAATTTCCTTCACTGGACACGAAGTTATACTATCGATGAAGACGGTGTGTGTTCGCGGAGGTTAAGGCCTTCTGTAATACGATTGACTCTCTACCAACTGGTAACGCTCTCAAATGTTTGACGCTATATTTATAGCGTCAAGTAGGGTGTCTAATGCCAATGCCGATCAGCAGATTTACGTCCGGAATACCTCATTTGATGCTCAGAATCAGAGTATAGGTGAAGCTATTTACCTAGCCGTTCGACCTTCAAAGACGGTGGTAATATTCTCGAATGGTTTGACCATCAATATTCCAATTCATACATGAATTTAAGGTCCCTAAAGTGTATACTAATGTGTATCTCTAATGTCGCAGTTATATTCTCGATACGGCGGGATTGCTTCGCGGATGGTAACGCTTTCGCTTAAACGTTTGCCTTTATACCAACTGGAAATGATCTAAACTGGTTTGACGCGCTACTTATTTATTCAAACCGTGAACTGAAGTGTCTATTGCAAATACTGTACAGCGGATTTACTCTAGGAGTACCTGGTTTGAATCTAAGAATCGCAGAATGAGTGAAGCCATTGACTTAGCTGATCGACACTCGAACATGTTGGTGACGTTCTTGATCGGTTTGACACTTTACCTCCTAATTCATACATGAAATTAAGGCGACAGTCACGGTAATGTATACCAATTTGATTTTCTAAACAAGTAGTTATACTCTCGATACCATGCGTTCGGTTCACTGACGGTTAGGGCTTCGACAAAGAGTTTGTCACTACACCAATGGGTAACGTTGTACAACGGTTTCGCACTCTAGCTAAACATGTCTACCGTGAAACAGGGTGTCTATTGCCAACATTCTACACCGGATTTACAACTGAAATACGTTGTTTGACTCTCGGCATCATAAAAAATGTGAAGCTACAGAATTAGCCTTTCGACCCTCATAGTAGGGGTTAACGTTCGTAAAGGGTTTGACCCTCGATCTTCCAAATCATACATGGAATTAAGGTGGCCGTCACTAAAACGTATACTAATTTGATCCTGTGAGCACCATGTTATGCTCTCGATACAGCGGGTTAGTTCTTCCGAGGGTACGGCCTTCAGTACAGCGTTTAACTTTATACAAATTGGTAATGCTCTCAAAGGGCTTGACGATCGGATATAATACTCATACCGTGAACTGAAGTATATGTTGCCAATACAGTATGGTGGAATTACTCCCGGAAAATCTGATTTGACACACTGAAACGCTAGCAAGGCGGGGCTATTGACATAGACGTCCGACTCTAATAGCTGGTGGTAACATTCTCGAACGGATTGTCCCTCGATCCTCAAAATCATACTGGAAATTGTGGGGCGCAACACTAAGATGTATACTAATTTGTTCCTCTGAGCACGAAGTTATACTTAAGATACAGCGGGTTAGCTCCTCGAAGGCAAGGCCTTCTGTGAAAAGTATGACTCCATAGCAATAAGTAACGTTCTACAACGATTTGGTTCTGGAGTTTAATATTCATACCGTCAATTAAGGTGCCTATTGCCAACACCCTTCAGCTTCCATGTACTTCCCATGTACTTCCGGATTACCTGGTTTGTCTCACGGAATGGCATGATGCGTGAGGCTACTGGCTTAGCCATGCGACTGGCAAAAGAGGTAGTAGCATTGTCTGACGACTTGACACGCCATCATCCTATTGATATATAAAATAAAAGTGTCAATCTGCTAAAGTGTCTACTAATTTGTTTCATTGAACACTAAGCAAGACACGTGCTGCTGCGGGATAGGTTATCGGAGATAAGGAATCCAGTAAAATGATTGACACTCTACCAGAATGTAACGTTCACCGATCGTTCGAATCTGTATATTACTATCTATGCCGTAAGTAAAGGTGTTTACTGCCGGTACTATACTGCGGATGGACTCTGGGAATTCCTGGTCTGACTCTCGGTATAACAGGGATGGTGGAGCTACTGACTTATGAGTACGACTCTCAAAAATAATGCTAACGTTCTGGATCATATAAACTCTCGGTTTTACTATCTATACGTGAAACTGACGTGTCCGACTATTGAAATATCTACTCATTTGTTACAGTGAACACTAAGCTAGACACACGCTAGAGAGGGATAGGTTCTCGGAAGGTAAGGTATTGGGTAACAAGAATTACTTTGTTTCAATTGATAACGTACGCTGGCGGTTTGACTGAGTACTTAAATAGTTGTACCGTGAATTATGGGGTCAATTGCTAATACCTTTCAACGGATTTACTCCCGCGATACCTAGTTGACTCTCGGTATCTCAGGATAGGAGAAGCTATTGACTTAGCAGTTCGACACTAGAAGAAGTTTGAAAAGTTCCCGGACGTTTTGACACTCGATCTTATGTTTTATACATGAAATCATGTTGACCGTCACTAAACTGTACGCTAGTTCGTCCCTTTCGACACACTGCTATACTATCGATAAATCTGGCTATGTTTTAGGAGGATAAGGTCATCGGTGAAACATTTGACATTACACCAATAGGTAACGTTCTACACGGGACAAACTCTGTACCTTAATGTTCAGACGTGAAATAAGGTGTCAATTGCCAGTAGTGTACAGTTTATTGATTGTCGGAATGCCTGGTTTGTCTTTCGGAATCATAGGACAGGTGAACTATTGACATCCGTTCGTCTATCAAAGATGGCGGTATCACTCTCGAACGGTTTGACCCTCGATATTCTAATTCATAGATGAAATTAAGGTGACCGTCAATGAAATGAATATTAATATCTTCCTGTGAACACGAACGTATACTCTCGATGAAGCCGGAGAGGTTTGCGGAAGGTAAGTCCAAAGGTTAGACTCTGCACTGTAATGTTTATACCGCGATATAGTGTATCTAATGCCATGCTGTACAGCGGACATACTCCAGGAACACCTGGTCTGACTCTCGGAGTGACAGGATAGGAGAAGCTGCTTCCTTCGATGTGTGACTCTCAAAGTAGTTGGTATCGTTCTGGAACAGTTTTCCTCCCGAACTTCTCATCCATGCATGACATTGTGGTGCCAGTCACTACAATGTATACTTATCTGCTTTCGTTTATACTAATGAACACACCCGCTGCAGCGGCTTATGTTCTCGGTAGCTATGGTAATTGATATAACGCTTGACATTATATGAAGTGGTAAGTTTTTCACGCTCTACGCTAATATTCAACCCGTGAATAACTGCTAATACTGTTCAGCGCATTTGGCCCCGGAGCTCACGGTTTGACTCTTAGAATTACAGGATAGATGCAGCTATTGACTCAGGCGTTTGACTCCCATAGATGGTGGTGTCGTTTTCTAACGGTTTAACACTCGAATTTGCTATTCATACATGCAAATTTGCTGCCCATCTGCTAACATGTCTTCTAATTTCTTTCCGTGAACATTAAGCAAGGCACTCGCTACAGCCTGGTAGGTTCTCGGAAGGAAAGGTATTCGGTGAAAAGAATGAAGAATGACCTTATACGAATAGGTAACGTTCTGCAACGGCTTGACGCCATACGTTAATAATCATTACATCGGAATATCTGTTTTGACTCTCGCTATTACAGGATAGGTGATGCTATTGATTTACTTGCGCGACTCTCAAGAAAGGTGGTAACGTTCACCACGGTTTGACTCTCGATCTTCTTATTTATACATGAAATTAAGGTGCCCGTCACTAAAATTTATACTTGTCTGCATCTCCGATCGCGATGTTATGCTCTCGATGCAGCAAGTACTTCTCGGTAGATACGGCCTCAGACATGCGGGATGTGTTCATACCAATATTTAACGATATACACCGTTTCGACACTGCACTTTAATATTGAAGCCGTGAATTCAGGTGTCAATTGCCAACACACTTCAGCGAATTTGTTCCAAAATTTCCTGATAAGTCTCCCGAAATCAAAGAACAGGTGAACTACTGAATTTTCCTTTCGTCTCTCAACCAAGGCGGTATCGCTCTCGAAATGTTTGACACTCGATTTTCCATTCAGACTCGAAGTAAAGGTGCCCTTCACTGAAGTGAATACTAATTTCTTTCTCTGAACACGAATGTTATACTCTCGATACGACGAGATAGCTTCACCGGAGGGACGGCTATCTGCAAAATGTTTGACTCTATACGAATAGCTAACGCTCTCCAACGGCTTGAAGTTCCGCATTAATGTTCAAATCGTGAATTAAGGTGCCTCTTTCCAATGCTGTTCAGCGGATATAATCCTGGAATACCGGCTATGACACTCGGAAGCACAGGACATGTAAAGCTATTGACGTAGCTGTTCGAATATGATAGAAGTTGGTAACGCTCCAGAACGGTTTTACACTTGATCTTCTAATTCAGGCATGGAATTAACTTGCTCGTCGATGAAGTAAATACTAATTTCTTTCTCTTAACACGTAGATATACTCCAGATACAGCGCGTTATTCTTCGGACAGTAAGGTCATCAGCAAAACGTTTGACTTTATACCAATTGGAAGCGTTCTCAAGAGGTTTATCGCTCACATTAATTTTCAAACCGTGAATTAAGGCGTCTATTATCAATACCGTTTAGCGGATTTACTCCCGGAACTCCTGCTATGCCCTTCGGCATCACAGGATGGGAGAAGCTATAGTCATAGCCGCTTGACTCTTTAAAGATGGTGGTTACGTTTTCGAGCTATTTGATCCGCGATCTTCTAATGCAGACATGAAATTAAGGTGCCATCACTAACATGTATAGTAATTTGTTCCTATGAACACGATTCTATGCTCTCGATACAGCAGGTTTGGCTTCTCGAAAGGCAAGTCCTTCTTTAAATAGATTGGCTGTATACCAATCCGTAACGTACTACAACGGTTTGACTCTGCACGTTAAAGTTTATACCGCGAAATAGGGTATCCAATGCATACTGTACAGCGGATACACTCCCGGGATACGTGGTTTGACTCTCGGTATCACAGAATTGTTGAAGTGAAGCGTTCGTGTCTCGAGAGGGTCGTAATGTTCTCGAACGGATTGATCTCCGATCTTGTAATGCATACATGAAGCTAAGATGCCCGTCACTGATATGATTACTTATTTCTTTCTCTGAACACGAAGACATACTCTCGATGCAGTGGGAGAGCTTCGCGGAAGGTAAGGCCCTCAGCAAAACGTTGGACTTTATACAAATTGGTAATGTTCTCCGAGGGGTTTGGCTCTCTATTTTAATACGTCCGCGGGTTGATGAGACTGCTGCCAATAGTTTTCTGTGGTCTTACTATCGGAATATCAGGCTTGCCTCTCGGTATCACAGGATAGCTAA
>NW_027471825.1:0-19507 GCF_051020765.1 Lasioglossum baleicum | reverse complement strand
CATTCCTATACAGTGGAACGGCTAAGTCAATAGCTTCACCTATCGAGTGATTCCGAGAGTCAAACCAGGTACTCCGGGAGTAAATGCCCAGTACATTATTTGCAATAAACGCCTTAGAGCACGGTATGAATATTGAAGGATACCGTCGTACTGTTGTACAATGTTACCTATAAAGTCTATCATTCTGCAGATGGCCTTACCTACCGAGAAGCTGACTCCATATATCGAGGGTATTACTTCGTGATCAGAGACGCAGATTAGTATACATTTTGGTGACACGCTCCTTAAATACAAGTATAAATTTGAAGATCGAGTGTCAAACCGCCCGAGAACGTTGCCCCCTTCTGTCACAGTCAAACGACTATGTCAATAGCTTCACCTATCAAGGGATTCCGAGAGCCAAACCAGGTATTCCTGGTCTGATCCGCTGAACAGTATTGGCAATAGACAGCTTATTTCACGGTATGAATAATAATGCAGATCATCAAACCGTTGTAAAGCTTTACCTATGCGTATAGAGTCAAAAATTTTACCGAAGGACTTACCTTCCTACAGAGGGTGTGGCTTCGTGTTCAGAGAAGCAAGTTAGTATGAATTTTAGTGGCAGGCACCATAATTTCATGTATTACTTATTAGATCGAGGGTCAAACAGTTCGAGAACGTTACCACTTTCTTCTAGAGACGAACCATGTATTCCAGGAGTAAATGTTACTAAATTGCTACCCTGATCACTGAGCAAGACAGTTGCTGCAGCGATTTGGGCTACTCGGAAGGTATGGTCCTCGGTAAAAAGTTTGACTCTAAATTAAAAGAAAAAGCTCTATAATCAACGTACGCTATACCTTCATATTTATATCCTGAAATAAGCTGCTTATAGCCAATATTGTCCAGCGGATGAGAACAATGGTGCCTGTCTATATTATGTATACTACCGTGCTTCTCGCTTCTCTAGTCACGAATTAATACTCTCGATGCAGCGGGTGAAGTTCGCCGGAGGTGAGGCCTTCGGGAAAACGTTTGACTTTATGCTAATTGGTAACGATATAAAACGGTTGGCCGCTCTACATTAATATTCATACCTTGAAATTAGGTGTGTTTTGAGAATCCTGTTCAGCGCATTTACTCCTGGGATACCTCGCTTTTATTACGGAACCACAGGATAGGTAATGCTGTGGACGTAACGGTGCGTCCCTCAAAGCAGGTGGTAAGGATCTCGAACAGCTTGTGTCTCGATTTTGCTGTTCATACACGAATATATATTCCCATGGTGTCCGCCTGCTCAAATGTCTAATAATTGGATTCCACTACCTCTATGCAAGACACTCCCTACAGCGGGTTATGCTTCTCGGAAAGTAGTGCCCTCGGTCAAATTTTCGTCCATATACCAATTGGTAACGGTATCAAACGGCTAGGCGATCTACTTTAATATCAACTCCTGATTTAAGGTGTCCATTACTAATAATGTTCAGTAGATTGACTGCCCGAATATCTGGTTCAGCTGTAGGAATCACAGGATCGAAGAAGCTATTGCCTTAGCCGCCCCACTGTCAGAGAACGTGGTAAAGCTCTAGAACGGTTTGACCCTCTATCTTCTCGCCCATACGTGGAACAAAGGTGCGCGTCACTAGAATGTCTACTAATTTGTTCCCCTGAACACGGAGTTATACCATCGATACAGCTGGTTAGGCTATCGGAGTGTGAGGTCTCCAGTAAAACGTTCGACTTTATACAAATCGGCATTGCACCTAAACAGTTTGACGCTCTAGATTAATATTCAACCCGCGAATTAATGTGTCTATTGCCAATAATGTTCAGCGGATTTAGGCCTAGAATACCTGCTTATACTCATGATATCACAGGTTAGATGAAGTAATATCGAGGACTTGTAGTTGTACACGGCAGGTCGAAGCGGCATTACTGTATGTTTTCAGTCAATTCCATTGCCTAGATTTTATACCATATGCATTCTGTCACAGTTTTTTATTTATTTATAGATACTGCAATTTACTGTTGTTATATTTTCGTTCTTGTTCGAAATTTTCAATTTTTATGTTAAAAAATTGTATTTCTTGGTAAAAGCGCCTTTGAGATTAGATGAGTGTACGTTTATGACATTATCTTGTTAAAAATATTGTTATTTTATATGATTGTCTTTATGAGTACTTACGCATCCCGTGCGACAAGACAAAAGTGGACTTGCCGTTGTGTTCGGTAGATCGGAGCGACTATACTGGCTGGTTTTCGTTAATTTCTTTAATCATGGTATCGTAACGTATGCATTTTGTTCGCTTTTCTCTTTAATTCTACATATCGTTATTTACTGTTTTGACATTCTCGATTTCTCACAAAATTCCAATTGATAATTTTAAAAATTGTATTTCTTAGTAAAATTCTGTCTAGAAATAGTTGAGTGTACGTTCATTCCAATATTTTGTTATACGTATTGTTATTTTATGCGGTTGTCTGTATATGTACCTACGGTTCCTGCGCGCCACGGCTGGAATTATGCTGCAGTTGCGAAAGGCAGATCGTCGCGGCATACTGGAAGACCCTCGTTTATTTCATTAAACTTGATTATGTGCCGTTGTCATTTTTTCCAGTTTTCCATTTTCTCATACATACTATAGTTTACAGTAATGATATATCCCATTTTTTTTCAAAACTTCAAACATTTTGTTTTAATAATTGCATTTTCTAGGACAAGTGCCATCGAATCAGTAGGATGATTTTTTATGACAATATTTGGGTAAATTGGTTGTTATTTTATAAGATTGTCTCTATTCGCACATAAGCTTCCTGTACGCCACGGCTGGAATTATGTTGTAGTTGCGTTCACATGATCGGAGCGACGCTGCTAAATGGTCTTTGTTAATTTCTTTAAACCTTGTATTGTATCGTTTACATTCTTTCGCTGATTTAATTTTATTTCTACATACTGTAACTTACTGTTTTGATGTTCTCTATTTTCATTTTTCAAAATTTTCGGTTTCTGGTTGAGAAAAATTGTATTTCTTAATAAAACTGTCTTTGGAATTATTTGTGTGTACGTTTATGTCAATATTTTATTAAGTCCTTGGGTATTTTATAGGATTGTCTCTATACGTATCTTCTTGTTCAGAGCAGCACAGCTCCTGTGATCTTGTAGTAGCGTTCAATAGATCGGTGCGTCACTGCAGTATGAACTATGTATATATGTTTAACTTTAACATTATACAGTATTAATTCTTTCGTAGTCATGTATTAAATTTTGTATGCTGTAATTCAATGTTATGGTATATTCGATTTGGCATAATTATAAATTTTAGTTTAGGGATTTGTAATTCTTAGTAAACGTGTCTTTGGAAATAGTTGAGTGTACATATATGACAATTTTCTTTCAAGGTTGTTGATACACTATATGATTGTCCATATGCGTACCTACGCGACCGGTGTGACATGGCTGGATTGGTTTTGTATTTGTGTTCGCTAGATCGCAGCGACTGTGCCGTTAGGTCTTTGTTTATTTCGTTGGCCCTGATATTGTACCGTTTGCATTCCTTCTCTGTTTTCTGTTGATGAGTACATACTGCAATTTACTGTTACGATATTTTACATTTCTTTTCGAAATTTCAAATTTTCAATTTCAGCAATTGTATCATACATGAAAAGTGCCTTTGGAATTAGTTGAGCATACGTTTGTGACAATATTTTGATATATTCCTTGTTATTTTGTATGATTATCTCCATATGTACCTTGGCTGCCGGCACGACACGACTGGAGTCGTCTTGTAGCTGCGTTCCGTGGACGTGTGACGGTAGCCAAACTCAAGCCGACGCATCACTAGATGCATCGTCAAGACCGCAGCCGTAACAAAATCATCCAAGACCACACGGCACATGGCAAGAAATCGCTTACTCAACCAGAAAATTATAGTATAAAAACCGAGCACAATCGATTAAAAGAGTTCTATATTATACCTCAAACGGAACGTTTCCGCATTCCTACATCTATCCTGTAATCCTACGTTAAATATTTAAACTCGTTCAACATCGGTATTACACTTATTTTATGAAATGAGTATTAATATAAGACACATAGTTTCTTTTAGAAAGGGGTACTTCCACCAAGGTTGAAGACCCGCCCATTTATCTTTTAAATCAATACTTGCCACGTATTTCCCCGTGACAAGATTGGTTTATACTTCATTTCAATACTTGCCACGTATTTCCTTATGACAGACGGGAACGACTCTACTCAATGGTCGTCGGAAATTTCTGTTGCCGTGATATTTTACCGTAAGCATTTTTTCCCTGTTTTCAATCTACTTATAAGTACTGAAATTTAATATTATGATATTTTCGATACGTTTCAAAATTCTCACATTTTATTTTGAAAAATCGTATTCCTTTGTATAAGTTCCTTTCGAATTAGTTCAGCTTACGCTTGTAACAGTATTTTGTCAAGCTTGTTGTTATTTTAAACTATTGTCTGTATTCGTACCAACCCATCCGGCGAAAGACGACTGTCGAGGTCTTGTAGTTGTACACGGCAGCTCGAAGAGGCATTACTGTATGGTATCAGTCAATTCCTTATCCTTGATTTTGTACCATATGCATTCTGTCATAGTTTTCTATTTATTTATAGATACTGCAATTTGCTGTTGTGAAATTTTTGTTCTTCTTCGAAATTTTCAACTTTCATGTAAGGAATTTGTATTTCATAGTAAAAGTGCCGTTGAAATTAGTTGAATGTACGCATACGACAATATTTTGATAAACTGATTGTTGTTTCATATGATTGCCTGTATACGTACCCGCTCTTCCCGAGCGGCACGACTGGCGTGGTCTTGCAGTTGCGTTCGGTACAGCGGAGCGACAATACCCTATGTACATTGTTAGTTTCTTCATCGCTAATATTGTAACGTAAGAATTCATTCCCAGTTTTCTATTTTTTTCTACATGTTGTAATTTACTGATATGGTATCTTCGATTTTTCAAAATTATTAATTTCTAGTTTTCAAAATTTTATTCCATAGTAAAAGTGTCTTTGGAATTTGTTGACTGTACGTTTATGACATTATTCGGATAAACTTATTGTTAATTTATACGACTGTCTGTAGACGTAACTACGCTTCCGGGACAACACGGCTGAACTTGCCTTGTAGTTGCGTTCACTAGATCGGAGCGACACTGCTCTATGTCCTATGTTCATTTTTTTAACCTTGGTATTGTACCACTTGCATTCTATCACTATTTTTAACTTATTAGTTCAAACAGTAATTTCCTGTTTCGATTTTTTGATATTTTGAATATTCCCAATTTCTAATATCAATCATTGTATATTTTATGAATGGTGCCTTTGGAATTTGATGAGTGTACGCTTATGACAATATGTTGTTGAATAGTTAGTTATTAGATATTATTTTCTCCATATGTACCTACGCTGCCGGAGTGACAGCACTGGATTCGTCTTGTTGTTGCGTTCGCTAGGTCGGAGCGACAAATGATGCGTGGTCTATGTAAATTTCTTTAACCATGATGTACTACAGTATGCATTCCTTCGCATTCTTCCATTTGTTTATATATATATATTGTAATTTACTGTTTTAATACTTACGAATTCATCCATAATTTCCAATTTTTAACATCAATAACTGTACATTTTATCAAAAGTGTCTTCGGAATCAGTTGAGTGTACGTTTAAGTCATCAGTTTTCTATATTTGTTGTTATTATAAACGATATTGCATGTACGTACCAACGCTTCCGGAGCTACACGGGTGGAGTTCTCTTGCAGTTGCGTTCGGAATGTCGGAGCGACAGTGCTGAATGGACTTTGACAATATCTTTGACCTTGATATTATATCGTGTGCATTATTATTCTGTATTCTGTTCATGTCTACATACTGTAATTTACTGTTAAGATATCTCTAATTCTTTTCAAAATTTTCAATTTTTTGTTAAAAAAATTGTATCTATATGTAAAAGGTCATTGGATTGAGTTGAGTGTACGTTTATGCAAATATTATGACGAAACTTATTTGTATTTTACATAATTGTCTTTATACGCTTCCGTGGCGACGCGCCTGTTATGGCCTTGGAGTTGCGTTCGGCAATTCGGACCGACACTACTGTATTATATTCGTCAATTTCTTTAACCTTGATATTGTGCCGAATGCATTCCTTCGATATTCACTATTTATTTCTACATTCTGTGATCTACTGATATGATATTTCCGATTTTATTGAAACCCTCCAATTTTTTATATCAGAAATTGTATTTTTTGGGAGAAGTGAAAACATCACAGCAGTAACATACAGTATGTACAAATAAATGAAAAACTGGGAAAAAATTCTTACTGTACAATATGAAGGTTAAAAACATTATCGAATACCATCAAGTAGTCTTGCTCCGCTCTGTCGTACGCAACTACAAGACATCGCCAGTCATCTCGCGCAAACAGCGTAGGTACATACACAGGCAATCATACAAAATAACAATTATTTGAACAAATTAATGTCATACGGGCACACTGAACTAATTCTAAAGTCACTTTTCCTAAGATGTACATTTTTCTAAGATAAAGGAAGAAAATTTTGCAGAAAAATCGACAATATCATAACAGTCAATTACAGAATGCATAAATAAATGGCAAACGGAGAAAAAATTCATGCGGTACAAAATTAAGGTTACGGAAATAATCGGTGTCCATTCAGTAGTGCCGATCCGTTCTGCCGTACCCAACTACAATACCACGCTAGTCGTGTTGCAGCGATATCGTATGTACGTATACAGACAATCATATAAAATATCAATTGGTCCAACAAAATAGCGTCATATACCTAAGGACAACTAATTCCAAAGACTGTTTTGCCAAGGAATACAATTTTTAATAATAATGATTGAAAATTTAAAATAAAAGAAAATCGGAAATATCGTAACAGTAAATAACACTAATTGTAAATAGGTAGAAAACTGCGAAAGAATACAAACGGAATAAAATAATGGTTAAAGAAACCATCGAAGACCATCCAGTAGTTCCGCTTCCACCTGCGGTACGTAATTACAAGTCCTCGTCAGTCGAGTTGCTCCGACGACGAAGGTACATATAGAAACAATCATATAAAATAACAATAACTTTTAAGAATTATCGACATGTACGTACACTCAACTAATTCCAAAGGTACTTTTCATGTACGATACAATTTCTGAAAATAAAGACTTCAGAATTTGAAGAAAATCTAAAATATCACAACCGTATATTACAGTATGTACACGTCAACAGAAAACAGAGAAAGGATGCAAACGGTACAATATCAAGGTCAACGAAATTAACGAAGACCTAACGGCACTGTCGCTGCATTCAAGCCAACGCAACAACAAAGCCAATCCAGCCATTTCGCAACGGACTCGTAGGTACGCATATAGCCAATCATATAATGTAACAAAAAGCTTGTCAGAAAATTGTCATATATGTGGACTCAACTATTTCCAATGACACGTTTATTAAGAATTACATCTCTTTAAACAAAAATTTATAATTATGACAAATCAAACATACCATAACACTGAATTACAGCATATGAAATTTAATGCATGACTATGAAAGAATTAATAGTGTACAATATTAAGTTTCAAATTATATGCAAAGACCATGCAGCAGTGACGCACCGATCTAATGAACGCTACTGCAAGACAGCCGTGCCGCTCCGGAAAAGCAGATACGTATAGAGACATCCCTATAAAATACCCAAGGACTTAACAAAATACTGTCATAAACGTATACACCACTAATTCTAAAGACACTTTTACTAAGAAATACAATTTTCTAAAATAAGGATTTATAATTTCGAAGGAAATAGAAAAATTCGTAACAGCAAATTACAGATCGTATAAATAAATGGAAAACGTCAGAGAAAGTGGATAGGGTTCAGAGCCATTGTTACACGAAAAAACGCAGACCATCCAGTTTGCCGCTCCGATCTGCCGTACGCGACTACAAGACCTCGGCAGGTGTGCTGCTCCGGCTGCGTGGACAACTGTACGGACAATAATGTAAAACTATGATAGGTTTAAAATAATATCTCGTCAAGCGTACGCTCAACAAATTCCATAGTCGCTTTTTCTAAGAAATACAGTTTTTGAAATTGAAGACTTAATGTTATGAAACAAATCGAAAATATCCTAAAATTAAATTGCAGTATGTAGAAATAAATAAAATCCAGCCTATCAATGCGTACGCTACATTGGCAAGGACAAAGAAGAAACAAGAGCTATAAGCTATTGTCGCTTCCGATCTTCCTACACAACAGCAACGCATCCACATTCGTGTCGCACCGACAGCGTAGCTACGTGTACTCGCAATAAAACTATACAGGAAACAAATTGTCCAAAATAAGGTCACAAACGTACACTAAACTTATTCCAAAGACACTTTTACTATGCAGAAATTTGTGAATTTGAAAATCAGAAACTATGAGGAAACCAGAATATATCAAATCAGTAAATAACAGTATGCATAAATAAATGGAGGACTGGTAAACAATGCATACGGTACAATATTATGGTTAAAGGAATTAATGATGACCATAAAATATGTCGCTTCATTCGTACGCAACGACAAGAGCACTCCAGCCGTGTCGATCGGCTGCGTAGGTTCGTATAGTGACAAACGTATAAAATAACGAATAGGTTTCACGAAATACTCTTTTTATATGAAACACAATTTTCTATATAAGAAGCTGAAGATTAAAAAAAGAAACTAAAATATTATAACATTAAATTACGGAATGCTGAAATAAATACGAAGCTGCAAATGAATGCATACGATACAGAGTCATGGTTAATGGAATTAAGAAATACCATCCAGTAGTGGCGCCCCAATATGCCATGCACAACTACAAGACCATTCTGGTCGTGTAGATCTGGCAGCAAAGGTACGTATGCAGACAATCATATAAAATAACAGATAATTTTACATGATATTGTCATAAACCTAGACTCACCAAACACAAAAGAAACTTTTACTAAGAAATACTGTTTTTTAAAACAAAATTGAAAACATTGAAGAACATGAAAAATATCATAAATGTGAACTACTCATGTAGGGATAAATAGAAGACTGCGAAGATTGCATACGGTACAACATTAAGGATACGGAATTTAACAAAGACCATATAGCAGGGTCGCTCCGTTCTGTCGGACGCTACAACAAAACCTCGCCAGTCGTGTTGCACAAACAATGCAGCGAGGTACACAGACAATCATATCTAGTAACATTGTACTTAACAAAATACTGTCACCAACGTAGAGTCAACAAGTTCTAATGATACTTTTACTAGTAAACAAATTTTGTTAAATAAAAGTGGAAAATCTTGAAACAAATTGAGAACATCATTACAGTAAGTTACAGCATGTATAAATAAATGGAAGACTGGGGAACAATACATACGGTACAGTATCATGGATGTATAAATTATTGAAAATCATGCAGTAGTGTCGCACGGATATGACGAATGAAACTGCAAGACCACTCTATTCGTCCACTCAGGAAGCATAGATACGTATCCAGACAATCATATATGATCACAAAGAACTTAACACAATATTGCCATAAGCGTTCATACAAATAATTCCAAAAGGCACTTTTACTACGAAATACAATTTTCTACAATGCAAATTGAATATTGCGAAAAATATCAAAAATATCATAACACTACAATACAGTTTGCACAAATAAATGGAAAAATGGGAAAAATGCATACGATGTCGAGGTTGGAGAAATTAACGATAGTCATACAGTAGTGTCGCTACGATGCACCGAACGCAACTGCAAGTGCACTCCAGTCGTGTTGTTCCGGATGCATAGGTTCGTATGCAGACAATCATGTAAAATAACAATAACTTTAACAAAATAATGTCATAAACGTGCACTGAACTAGATCCAAAGACACTTGTATACAGAAACACAATTTTCTCAAAGAACAATAGACAATTTCGAAAAAAATTGTAATGTCCATATCAGTAAACTGCAGTATTTGTATATAAATATAAAAATTAGAAAGAATTACTTGCGGTTCATAATCATGCGTGAAGAAATTAACGGAGACCATACAGTAGTGTTGCTCGATCTGCCGAACCATCATTTACTTTTCGAATATTATAGCAGGAGGTCAAGCCATTGTAGAAATTTACCCATTCGTATACAGTCTATCTTTTTACCGTAGGCCATTCCTCCCGAGAAGCAAGCCCGCTTTATTGAGGGCATAACTTCGTGTTCCGAGAAGCAAATTAGTAGACATTTTAGTGACGGGCACCGTAATTTCGTGTATGCATTAGAAAATCGGAACACAGATTGATCATGAACATTACAGCCCCCTTTGAGAGTGGAACGGCCAAGTGAATAATTTCACACATCCCGTGATTCCGAGAGTCAACCCAAGAAAACGGAGAAGTTAGTCCTCTAAACAGAATTGGGAATTGACACTTTATTTCGCAGTTTGAATATTAATATAGAGCGTCAAACCGTTGGAGAACGTCACCAATTGGTATAAAGTCAAACGTTTCACCGAAGAACTTACACTCCGAACACCTAGCCCGCTGTATCGACAGTACAGCAGCGTGTTCAAAGGAACGAATTAGCATACATTTTAGTGATGATCACCTTAATTTCGTGTATGAAACAGAAGAACGAGTGTGCGAAAGTTACCACCATCTTTGAAGGTCGAATGGCTAAGACTATAGCTTCACTTATCCTATGATTCGAGAGCCAAACCAGGTATTCCGGGAGTAAATGCGCTGAACTGTATTAGCAATAGACACCGTAATTCACGGTATGAATATTAAAGTGGCGGGTCAAACCGTTTGCGAACGTTACCAGTTTCTACAAAGTCAAACATTTTACCGAAAGCTTTACCGCCCCTGAAGATAACCCGCTGTATCTGAAGAATTCAGTATGGGTATGACGATCCCACGGTGCCCGAGTCGGCCGAACCTAGGCCGAGGTGAGCAAGCACCTCATTCAGGAAGTAAGGTGTCCTTACGAGGGGTATGACCGGTACGGCCCTGCATTCACTGGTACCTCGGGAAACGGTTCGAGCCCTGGGGCGGGCTGGCCTTGGTCCGTCCTCCCCGCCGGTTGCTTGGGTTGGCCTCGAGGGGGCAGTGGTAAGCCCATATCGCGGGTTAGGGGACCCCGTCTTCGGGCGGGTGATCCTCCACGGGTGAGCGGCGTGAGATCTGCTCGGGTACTGGACTGCCTGAGTCAGTAGGGATTTAGAAAGGTCCCGGCCTACCCAAGGTTGGCTCGTAGGGCTTGCAGTCTACGAGCTGATTGGTAGGTGTGCGGTAAGGTGCGCCACACACTGCGCTGATTGGGTGTATCCCAATCCCGCGCCCATGGGGGCCGTGTGGATTGAGCCATGGTGGCAGGTGCCGCACGTTAAATCATCGACACTCGTTGTATCTGAAGAATAATTCCGCGTTCAGAAAAAGAAATTATTATCCATTTTAGTGCCCGAACCTTAAATTTCATGTATGAATTTGAATATCGATGATCAAACCGACCGAGAACATAACCACCCTCTCCGAGAGTCGAACGGGAAGGTCAGTAGCTTTACCTACCCTTTGATTCTGGGGGTCAAACCAGGTAGTCCGGGAGTAAAGCCGCTGAACAATATTGGCAGTAGACACCGTAACGCACGGTATGATTATTAATGTACGGCGTCTATCCGGCTGGGAAGGTTACGGATTGGTTTAAAGTCAAAAGTTTAACAGAAAACTTCACCCTCCAAAGCCTATCTTGCTGTATCGCGAGTATAACGTCGTGTTTAGTGGAACTAAGTACTTTACAGGTCATGACGGGCACCTCAATTTCGTGTATGAATGAGAAGATCAATCGTCATGCCCCCTGATAACATTTCCACCTCTTTTGAGTGTTGCACAGCTAAGTCAATATCTTCATCTAAAATTTGATACGGCGAGCCGATCAAGGTATTACGGGAGAAAATCCGCAAAGCATTCTTGGCATTAGACACCTTATTTTAGGGCTTCAATATTAAAGTAGATCGGTAACCTATTTGAGATCGTTACCAATTTGTATCAAGTCAAATCTTTTTCCGAAAGCCTTGCTTGCGGTGAATACACGCCGCTGTATCGAGAGTATAACATCGTGTTCGCCAAAGTAAATTAGTATGCATTCTAGTGACGGGCACGATAATTTCTCGTATGAATTACAGAGTTCCGGGTCAAAACGTTCGAGAACGTTGCCACCGTCTTTGAGAGTCAAACGTCTAAATCAGTAGTTTCACCTATCCCGTGATTACGAGAGTCAAACAAGGTATTCCGGTAGAAAACCCGTTGTACAGAATTGGCAATAGACACCTTAATTCATTGTATGGATATTAAAGTTGAGCGTCAAACAGATCGAGTACGTTACCAACTGGTATAAAGTCAAACCTTTTATCGAATAACTTATCGACCTAGAACGAACAGTGAACTAGCGAGTGTCTTGCTTAGTGCTCACGGAAACAAAATAGTAGTCATTATAGCTGACGGAGACCTTATTTTCGTGTCTGAATAGCAGAATCGAGAGTCAAACAACTCTACAACGTTACCACATTCATTCGGATTCGAACGGCTAAGTTAGTAGCTTCACGTATTCTAGGATCCCGAGAGACAGTCGCTTCAGCGGTTGGGCTTCTCGGAAGGATGGCCTTCGGTAAAAAGTTTCACTCGAAACTAAAAGATGAAGCTCTATAACCGTCTGACGCTCTACCTTCATATTCGTACCGTGAAATAAGCTGTCTATTGCCATTATTGTCCAGCGGATATGCTCCCGGAATACCTGGTTTGACTTTCGGAATCACAGGATAAGTGAAGGATATTGACTTGTCCGTTCGACGCTCAAAGTGGGCGGTTAAGTTCTCGAGCAGTTTGACCATCGATCTTCTAATTCATACATGAAGACACGGTGCCGGTCACAGAAATGAATTCTAATTTCTTTCTCTGATCACGAAGTTATTCTCTGGATACTGCGGGTTAGTTTTTCGGTGGGTAAGGTCTTCGGTAAAACGTTTGACTGTATACCAATTGTTAACGCTGTCAAACAGTTTTACGCCATACTCAATTAATCATACCTTGGATTGTGGAGTCCATTGCCAATAGTGTACAGCGAATTGACCCCTGGGATACCTGGCTTGATTATCGAATAGCAGGATAGGTGAAGCTGTTGTCTCAGCTGTTCGACTCTCAAAGATGGTAGGATCATTTTCGTTTGGCGCGACTCTCGATTATTCTGTTCGTACATGAAAATCAGGTGTGCTTGTGCTATAATGTCTAGTAATTTGTTTCTATCAGCGTTGACACTTGCTGCAGCGGCGAATGTTCTTGGAAGGCAAGGTACCCGGTAAAATCTTGACTTTATAACATTTGATAATGTTCTCCGTCGCATTCACCTTCTACCTTTATATTCAAATCGTGAATTAAGGTGCCGGTTGCTAATACAGTCCAGAGGATTTACTCCCGGGCTACCTGGTTCGCTTCTCGGAATCACATGATATGTGAAGCTATAGACTTAGCCGTTAGTGTCGCACAGAAGCTCGTATCCTTCTCGAACGGTTTGACCCTCGGCCTCCTAATACATACGTAAAGTTAAGGTACCCGTCACTGAAATGAACACCAATTTCTATTCCTGAATACGAAGTTATACCCTTGAAACGCCGAGGTTGTTCCTCCGTGGGTACGGGCTTCGGTAAAGCCTTCGACTTCATAGCAATTGGAAATGTTCTCAAACGGTTTTCCGTTCAACTTTACTATCCAAACCGTGAACTAAGGTGACTTTTGCCCATACTGATCAGTGCAATTGCTTCAAGAAGACCTGGTTGGAATTTCGGAATCACAGGATAGATGAAGCTGTTAACTTAGCCGCTCGAGTGTTATAGACGGTGGTAACGTCCTTGAACGGTCTGATCCTCGAACTTCTATTTCATACATGAAATAAATATGCTAGTCGCTAACACATAAACTAATTCGAACACGGTGTTATACTTTCGATACATCGGATTAGATTCACCGTAGGTAAGCCTTTCGGTAATTGTTTGTCTCGATAGAAGTTGTTATCGTTCTCAATTGGTTTGGCTCTCATATTTAATATTCAAACCGTGATATAAAGTGTCGAATGCCAATACTATGCAGCGGATTATCTCCCGGAATACCTAGTTTGTCTCTCCGAATGTCGGGACATGTGAAGCAATTCACTTAGTCCTTCGTCTTTCACAGAAGGTGGTAACGTTCTCGATCGCTTTGACTCCCAATGCTGATATTTTTACAGAAATATGCGGTGTTCGTCCGCTAATATATATACTTACTTTTTTCCGTGCACATTAAGCAGGATACTCGCGACAGCCGGTTAGGTTCTCGGAAGGTATGGTATTCGGTAATAAGTTCGTCTCTCTACCAATTAGTATCGTTCAACAACGGATGGACTCTGCACTGTAGTATATATACCGTGAAATATAGTGCCTAATGCAAATACTGTACAGCGGATTTATTCCCGTATTATCTGATATGAATCTCGGAAGCACTGGATGGGAGGAGCTATAAACTTAGCCGCTCGACTCTCAAAGATGGTGGTTACATTCTCAAAATGTTTGACCCTCGATCTTCTACCTCGTACGTGAAGTTAAGGTGCTCGTCACTGAAATGAGTTCTAATTTTTTTTTTTCTTCGAACACGAAGTAATACTCTCGATGAAGCGGGTGCGGTTCGTGGAATGTAAGGTCTACAGTAATCCATTTCAATTCATGCCAATTGGTAACGTTCTCAAACGGCTTGACGCCCTACCATAAGACTAAAGCCGCGAATAAAGGTGTTCATTGCCAATTCTGGACAACAGATTAACTCACGCTATATCTGGTTGGCTTCTCAGAATCACAGGATAGGTGAAGCTATTGACTAAGTCGTTCGGCTCCCACAGAAGGTGGCAATGTTCTGCAGCGGTTTGATCCTCGATCTTGTATTTTATGCACGAATATATGGTGTCCCTCTCTAAAATGTATACTAATGTGTTTCTCTGGGCACCAAGTTATACTCTTGATACAGCGGATGTTGTTTCTCGGATGGGGAATATCTTTCGCGTAAGCTTCGACTCCATATCAAGTGATCATATTCTCGAAGGGTTTCACTCTTGACATCAATATTCGTACCTTGAATTAAGATGTCCATTGGTAATGCTGCACAATGGATTGATTCCCGGAATCGCTGGTTTGACCACCGGAATAACAAGATTTGTGAAACCATTGACTTAGACGCTCGGTTCTTAACATTGATAGTATCGTTCTCGATCGCATTGACTCTGGATTTTCCTACTCATACATGTAATTATGTTGACCCTCTTCTAATCTCTTTCCTGCAACACTATATTAGACAATCGCTAGTTGGGTGTTGGTTCTAGGAAGATAAGTTATTGTATGGAACGCAAGACATTGTACCAGATGGAAACGTTCTCTAATGGTTTGACGCTCTACATTAATATTCAAACCGTCATTTAAGTTTTCTATTGCCAATAGAGTTCAGAGTTTAGCGGATTTACTCCCGTATTACCAAGAATCATCACTCTCGGAATCACTGGATGGGTGAAGCTATTGACTTAGACCTTCGTCTCCCACAGATGTTGGCAACGTTCTCGAGCGGTTTGGCCGTGAATCTTATGATTCATATATGAAGAGAAGGTGCCCGTCACTAATATTTATACTACTTTATCCCTCTGAGCACGATGTTATACTCTAGACCCATCGGGTCAGTCTTTCGGAGGGTAAGGCATTCTGTAAGAAGTTTGACCCTACACGAATAGGTAGTGTTCTGCAAGGGCTTGATGGCCTGCTTTAATATCCAAACCGTGAATTAGGGGCAATACTCTACAGCGGATTTGCTGCTGCAGTACCAAGCTTGACTCTCGGAAACACAAATATCGATGAAGCTGTTGACTCAGCCGTTCGACATTAAAAGTAGCTGGTCACGGTCTCGAACGATTTGACAATCTATCTTCGAATTCATACCTGAACTTAAGGTGGACGTCAGTAAAATGTACACTAATTTATTTCTCTGGACACGAAGATATACTCTCGATACAGCGAGATACAATCTCGGATGGTAAGGCCTTCGCCATACAGTTTGACTCCATGCCTATATGTACCTTTCGACAAAGGTTTGATACCGAACATTAATATTCGAAGCGTGAACTGAGGTGTCGATTGCTAATACGGTACGGCGGAATTACTCTCCGAATACCTGGATGACCTTCGGAATCACATGACTTTTGCAGCTCTTCACTTGGCCGTTCGTCTCTCACAGAAGGTGACAACGTTCTCGAACGGTTGGACCCTCGGCTTTCTAATTCATACATGAAGTTATGGTGCTCGTCACTGAAATGCAGACTAATTTCTTTCTCTGAACACGAAGTTATACTCTCGACGCTGGCGGTTAGTTTTTCGAGGGATAAGGTCTTCGTTAATACGGTTGACTTTACAGCAATTGGTTTCGTTCTTAATCGAATTGACGCCCATCATTAACATGAAAACCGTGAATTATGTAGTACCAATACTGTTCAGCGGATTTTGTTCCGGAATACCTTGCTTGACTTTCGGAATCCGAGAATAGGTGTAGCTATAGAATTAGCCGCTCGACTCTCTAAGAAGGTGTTGTCGTTCTGTAACGATTTGTCCCTAGATACTCTAATTCTTACTCGAAGATAAGGTGCCCGTCACTGAAATAAATAATAATTTCATTCACTGGAAACGCATTTATACTCTCGTTGCAGCGGGTCAGGCTATCGGAAGGTAAGGCCTGCGGTAAGACGATTGACTTTATACAAATCGGCAACGTCCTTCATCGATTAGACGATCTGCTTTAACATTGATACCGCGAATTAATGTGTCTATTGCCACTACTGGTGAGTGGACTTTCTCCTGGTATACCAGGTTTGACTCTCGGAATCAAAGGATAGGGGAAGGTATTGAATTAGCCGTTAGGCTCTCAGACAGGGCGGTCAAGATGTCGAACGGATTGACAATAGACCTTCTAGTTCATACATCAAATTAATGTGCCCTTCACTATAATGTATACCAATCCGCTTCGCAGATCACGAACTTTTACTCTCGATACAGCGGGATACGCCCACGGAAGGGAACGTATTCTGTAAAGAGAACGACTTTATAACAATTGGCAATGTTCTCCGATGATTTGACTCCCTACTGTAATGCTCATGCCAAGAATTTGGGTGTCGATTGCTTATACTGTCCAGCGCATTTACTCCCGGAATACCTGGTTTGATTCACGGAATCATAGGATGGGTGAAGCTATTTACTCAGCCGTTCGACCATTAAGGAAGGGGGAGACGTTCTCCACCGATTTGACTTTCGATCTTCAGTTTTATGTAAGAAATTATGGTGGCCGTCACGAAAATGCATACAAATTAGTTTCACTGAGCACGATATTGTACTCTCCCTACAGGGGATGTTATTTCTTTGAAGGGAAGATCTTCTGTGTGAGCTTCGACTACATACCAAGTGCTAACATTCTCGTAGGGTTTCACTCTCGACATCAATATTCGTACCGTGAAATAATATGTCCATTGGTAATACTGCACAATGGATTGATTTCCGAAATGGCTGGCATAACCAACGGATAACATGATATGTGAAGCCATTGACTTAGCCGCTCGGTTCTTAAAGAAGATGGTTCTCGAACGCACTGAATCTTGATTTTCCCATTCAAACATGCAACTATGTTGACCGTCTGCTACAAAAATCTAGTAATCCGTTTTCTTCAACACTAAAATAGACAATCGCTGATTTGGTGTTTGTTGTAGGATGATAAGTTATTCGATAAAACGTTTGACTTTGTACCAGATGGAATCGTTCTCGAAAGGATTGACGCTCTTCTTTAATATTCAACCCGTGAATTGAGTTGTAAATTGCCAATACTTTTCAGTGGACTTGCTCTCGGATACGCGGTTTGCCTCTCGGAATCACAGGCTAGGTGAAGCCATTGAAATAGTAGTACGACTTTAGAAGAAGTAGGTAACGTTCTCGCTCAGTTTGACCACCGATATTCTAATTCATGCTTAAATCTAAGGTGCTGTCCCTAAATTGTATACTAATGTGTTTCCCTAAACACATAGCTATACTCTCGATAGGGCGGGCTAGCTTCTGGGACGGTAAGTCCTTCGGTAAAACGTTTGTTTTTGTTGCAATAGGAAACGTTCTCAAACGGTTTGATGTTCTACTTTATTATTCAAACCGTGAATTAAGGTGACTATTGGCAATAACCTTTCAGAAAGATACCACCTTCTTTGAGAGTCGAACGCCTGAGTCAATAGCTTCACCTGTAGTTGTGATTCCGGGAGTCAAGCCTGGTATTGCAGGAGTAAATCTGCTGAACAGTATTGGCAGTTGACACCTTAATTCTCAGTATGAACATTATAGAAGAGCGTCAAACCGTTTGAAATTGCAACCAATTGCTATAACGACGTACTCTTTAACGGATACCTTACCTTCCGAGAATATAACCAGCAGTTTGGTGGGTATAACTTCATGTTCAGAGAAGCAAATTGGATTTCATTTCAGTGACGGGCTCGTTAACTTCAAGTATGAATTATAACATCGAAGGTCAATCCATTCGAGAACGTCACCACCCTCTTTCAGTGTCCAACGTATATATCAATAGCGCCACCTATCCTGTATTCCCGAAATCCGAACCAGGTAATCCCAGCGTGAATTCGCTGAAGAACTTTGGCAATAGACAGCTTTATTCACGGCTTAAATATTACAGTAGAGAGTCAACCGTTTGAGGGCATTACTAATTGGTGTAAAGTGAATCGTTATACCGAAGGCCTTACCTTCCGCGAACCTTAGCATCTTTATCGAAGGAAAAAGTTCGTGTTCAGAGAATGAAATTAGTATTCATTTCAGTGACAGCCTCCTTAGCTTCATGTATGAATTGGAGAATCGAAGGTCAAACCGCTCGAGAACGTTGCCACCTACTGTGAGAGACGAGCTGCAAAATGGATAGCTCCACACGTCCTGTGATTCCAAATGTCAAACCAGGAACACCGGAAATAAATGCGCCGTACAGTATGGGCAATAGACACCTCAATTCACGGGTAGAATAATAAATAATTCGTTCGATAACGTCACCAACATCTTTGATATACGCGCGGTTAATTCTATCGCTTCACCTACATCACGATTCCAAGAGTCATCTGCGGTATTCCGGTAGTAAATCCGATGACATGCTATGCAATAGACATCTTATTTCACGGTATGAATATTAAAGTCTGGAGTCAAACCGTCGGGGAGCATTACCAGTTTGAATTATGTCATTCTTTTTATGTAATACCTTACCATCGAGAACCTAACTCGCTGTGGCGTGCCTCTTGCTTAATGTTCGCGGAAACAAATTAGTAAACATGTTAGCAGACGGGCTCAACATTTTCCTCTTCAAATTACAAGACAGAGGGTAAAACCGATAG
>NW_027471824.1:0-19514 GCF_051020765.1 Lasioglossum baleicum | reverse complement strand
CGAAGAACCAACCCGTTATAATGAGGGTATAACTTCAGTGTTCAGAGAAACAAATTTTTAAGCAATTCTGTCGGGGGCACCGATATTTCATCTATGAATAAGAAGATCGTGAGTTGCACCGTTCGACAACGTTTCCACCTCCCTTGAGAGTCGCAAATCTATGCCAATATCTTGATCTATCCTGTGAGTCCTAGAGACATACCAGTCATTACGGGAGAAAATCCGCTGAATTATATGCAATTGACACGCTAATTCACGGATTGAGCATTAAAGTAGAAAGACATACTGTCAGAGATCATTACAAATTGGAATAGAGACACTCTTTTTACCGAAGGCCTTACCATCCCAGAACCAAACCCCTGTATCGAAAGTATAACTTCGTGGTCTGAGAAGGAAATTAGGATTCATTTCAGTGGCGGGCACGTTAACTTAATTTAATGTATTGTATATAAGATCGGGTGTCAAACGGATCGGGAACGTTACCACCTTTTGTGAATGTCGGGCGGCTATCCCAATAGCTTCACCTATCCTCTTATTCGGAGAGTCAAAGCAGGCATTCCGGGGGAAAGTCCACTGAAGTGTTTTGGCAATAGGCACCCTTATTCGCGGTTTGAATATTAAAATAGGGCGTCAAACCGTTTGAGAACGCTGTCACCGTCTTGGAGAGTCGAAGGAATAAGTCAATTGCATCACGTATACAGTGATTTGGGGTGTCATACTAGGTATTCCTGGAGTAAATTTGCGGAACAGTATTGGCAATAGACACTTTAATTCACGGTTTGAATATTGAAGTAGAGCGTCAAAGTGTTTTAGAGTGATGCCAATTGATATGAAGTCAAACGCTTTACCGATGGCATTACCTTCGGAAAGCTGACCATCCGTTTCGAGAGTATAATCTCGTGTTCAGAGAAAGAAGTTTGCCTTTATTTCTTTGACGGGCGCCTTAATTTCAGGTATGAATTAGAAGGTCGAGGGTCAAGCCGTTCGAAAACGATACTACCCTTTTTGATAATCGAACGGCTAAGTCTAAAGGTTCAACTATCCTATGATACCGAGAGTCAAACCAAGCATTCCAGGATTAAATCCGCTGAATGGTATTGGCAATAGGCACATTAATTCGCGGTTTGGATATTATAGTCGCGAATCAAGTCATTGAAGAACTTTCCCTAGTCGTATGGAGTAAATCTATCTGCCGAAGGCCTTACTATCCGGGGAGCCCTACCTGCTGTAGGGACTGCCATGCTTATTATTCACGTAAACAAATTAATAGACATTTTAGCAGACAGGCACGTTGTTTTCATGTCGGCACAACCAAATCGAGAGTCAAGCCGTTCGAGAACGTTAACACCTTCCTTGAGAGCAAACGTCTAAGTCAGCATCTTCACCTATCTTGTATTACCGAGAATCAATCCAGGTGTTCCGCGTGTAAATCCACAGAACAGCATTGGCACTAGTCACCTTATTTTGCGGTATGCATATTAAAGGGGAGATTCAAGCCGATGGAGAACGTTACAACTTGGAATAGGCTCAAACATTTTGCCGACAGCATGACCTTCCGTGAAGCCTGCATTGAAAGCATAAAGTCGTGTTCAGAGGAACAAATTAGTATACTTCTAAGTGACGGGAACCTTAATTTCATGTATGTAATAGAAGTGCAACATTGGAACTAGACACGCCATTTCACGTTATAAATATTAAAATACAGATTTAAACCGTTACAGAACGTTACATAATGCAATAGAGTGTAACAAGTTACCGAGGGTCTTATCTTCCGAGAAGCAAACCCGCTGTATCGGGGGTATTTCATCGTATTCAGAGATGCAAATTAGTATACATTTTAGTGATGGGTACACTAAATTCCTGTATAATATATAAGATTGAGTGCCAATAACGTCGAGAACTTTACCACCTTCTCTGTGTGCCGAACGGCAAGGTCAGTAGCTGCACCTATCCTGTGGTTCCATGGGTCAGGCCAGGTATTCTGGGAGTAATCCCCCTGAACAGCATTGGCATAGGACACCTTATTTCGCGGTATAAGTAAGAAAGCAGAGAGTCAACCCGTGGGACATCAATAAAAATTCATATAAAGCCATACTTTTTACCGATCATCTTACCTTCCGAAAACCTAACCCGCGGTAGCGTGTGTCTTGCTCAATGTTCACGGAAACAAATTAGTAGACATGTTAACAAACGGACAGGATATTTTCCTGTATGAATATCAAAATCGAGTGTGAAACCTTTTGAGAACGGTTCAACCTTCTTTGGGAGTGGAAACGTTAAGACAATAGCTTCTCCTATCCGGTGATTCCAAGACTCAAACCAGGTATTACAGGAGGAAATCTGCTTCTGAGTATTGGCAATAGACACCCCAATGCACGGTATTAATATTAAGGTACTGTATCAAACCGTTGCATTGCGTTACAAATTGGTACAGTGGCAAACATTTTATGGAAGGCCTTACCTTCGGAGGACCTATCCCGCTAAATCGGGAGTATAAGCTCGTGCACAGAGACACAAATTATTATACATTTTAGTGACGGGCACCTTGATTGCGTGTATTAATTAGAAGATCGGGGATCAATGCGTTCGAGAACTTTATCACCTTCATTGATATTCGAACGGCTAAGACAGTAGTTTCACCTCTCCTGTGATTCCATGGTAAAACCAGGTATTCCGGGAGTAAATACGCTGAACAGCATTCACAACAGCAGTCTCAATTTACTTTTCGAATAATAATGTACAGAAACACACCGTTGTAGAACAATGCATACGGGTTTAGAGTCAATCGTTTTATTCAAGTCCTTACCCTTTGAGGAGCTAACCCGTTGTATCGAGAGTATAACATGGTGTTCAGTGCGACGAATTAGTAGACATCCTTGCATCGCGCACCTTAATTTCATGTGTGAATTTGAAGATCGAGTGTTAAACCGTTCGAGAACCTTACCGCCATCTATGATAGTCCAACGGATTAATCAGTAGTTTCTCCTGCCCTATGACGCCGAAAGACAAACCAGGCATTCCGACAGTCAATAAACTGTACACTATTGCCAATTGACACATTAATCCACGGTTGGAATATTAAGGTTCAGAGTCCGCCCCTTGTAGAACGTTACGTATTGGTGTAATGTCAAACGCTTCACCGACCACCTTACCCTCCGAAAACCTAGCCCGCAGTATCGAGAATATAGCAGTGTGTTGAAAAGAACGGACTGGCATACAATTTAGTGACGGTCAACTAATTTCATGTATCAATTAGATGATCTCGAGTCAAACCGTTCGAGAACGTTACCACCAGCTTTGGGACTGGAACGGCTATGTCAATGGCTTTACCATTTCCTGTGATTGCGAGAGTCAAACCTGGCAATCCAGGCGTAAATCCGCTGTACAGTATTGCCAATAGACACCTTAATTCACGGTATCAGTGTTAAAGTAGAGCGTGAAGCCGTTTGAGTGCGTTACGAATTGGTATGAAGTCAAACGTTTTACCGAAGGCCTTACCATCCGCGAACCTCACCGGCTACTACGGGAACATAACATCGAATTCAGAGGAAGTAATTAATTTTCATTTCAGTGGCGGGCAGCTTAATTTCATGTATGAATTACAAGATCGAGTGTTAAACCGTTCGAAAACGATCCCAATTGGTATTAAGTCAAACGATTTACTGATGTCCGTACACTCCGAAAGCCTAACGCGCTGTATCGAGAGTATGAGAATGCATTCAGAGAATCAAGATAGTACACACTTTAGGCCCGGGCACCCTAATTTCATGAGTGATGTAGATGCATGACCGTTGAAGCGTTCGATAAACTTCTACCACATTATTTGCGAATCAAGCGCCCAAGTCAATATCTTCAGCCTTCCTGTGATTTCTAGATCTAAACCAAGTATTCCTTGAGTAAATCCGCTGAACAGTATTGGTAATAGACACCTCATTTACGGCTTGAATATTTAATATATAGCGTCAAACCGTTTGTGAGCGTTAACAATTGGTATAAATTGAAACGTTTTAACGAAGGCCTTACCTTCCGCAAACCTCAACGGCTTTAGAGAGATTATAAATTAATATTCTGAGAAAGAAATTAGTGTCCGTTTCAGTGACGGGCACCTTAACTTCAGGTATGAATGAGAAGATTCAGTTCCAAACCGCCCGATCACGTTGCCGCCTTCGGTGAGAGACGAACGTATAAGTCAATAGCTTCACCACCCCAGTGTCTCCGAGAGTCAAACTATGTAATCCGAGTGTAAATCCGCTGAAGAGTTTTGGCAATAGACACGTTATTTCACGGTTTGAATATTATATTGGAGCGTCAAACAATTATAGAACATTACTAATTGGTATAAAGTCAAACGTTTTACCGATAGCTGTACATTGAGCGAAATTCACCCTCTTCACCGAGAGTATGATTTCGTGTTCAGAGGATCAAACTGCTACACAGTTTAGTGACGGGGACCATAATTTCATTATGAATAAGAGGATCAAGCGTCAAACTTTTCAAGAACGATCCCACCTTCTTGACGGGACCAACAGCTAAGTCAATAGCTTATCATATCCTGTGATTCTCAGAGCCAGACCTGGTATTCCCGTAGTAAATCCGCTGAACAGTATTGGCCCTATACCCTATTTCACCGGTATAAATATTGAAAAAGAGATCCAAACCGATGTAGAATGTTACGTATTGGTATAGAGTCAAACTATTTACCGAAGGCCTTCCCTTCGGAGAACATATCCCTGTGTATCGAGAGTGTAACTTCGTGTCCAGAGAAACAAATTTGTGTACATATTATTGACGTCCACCATAATTTCAGGTATGAATTCGATGATCGGTGGTCAAAGCGTTCGAGAACGGTACCACCTCCTTTGAGATTCGTACGGCTGAGTCGACAGCATCACCTATCCTGCGATTCCGAAATAGAGCCAGATACTCCGGGAGTAAATCGGCTGGTGGGTATTGGCAATAGACCCCTTAATTCACGGTATGAATATTAAGGTAGAGAGTTAATCCGTCGGAGATCGTTACCAATCGGTATATAGTCAAACAAACGTCTTACTGAAGACCATTCCCTCCGGTTGCCTAACGCGCTGTAACCAGAGTATGACATGGTGTTCAGGGGAAGAAATTAGTATACATTTTAGTAACGGAGATCTTTATTTCGTGTACGAATTAGTAGAACGAGGGTCAAGCCGATCGGAAACGTTGCCACCTTCTGTTAGGGACGAACGGTTAATTCAATAGCTTCACCTATCCTGCGATTCAGAGAATCAAGCCAGGTATTCCGCGAGTCATTCTGCTGTACACCATTGGCAATGGACACCGTAATTCACGGTTCGAATAATAAAGTGCAGAGTCTGTCCCTTGTCGAACGTCACCTATTGGTATAATGTCTAATGTTCTTCCAAAGACGTTACCCTCCCAGAACCTATCCCGCTGTATCGAGAGTACAACTTCGTGTTCAGGGATACAAACCAATATACACTTTAGTGACTGGCACCTTACTTTCATATATCGACCAGAAGATCGGGTGCCAAACAGTTCGAAAAAGTTACCACCATCGTTGAGATTCGAACGGCTTCAATTGCTTCATAAATCCTGTGATTGAGAAAGTCGAACGAGATATTCCGGGAGTAAATGTGCTATACAGTTTGGCAATATATACCTTATTTCGCGATGTGAATATTAAAATTGAGTGCCAGACATTTTGAGAACGTTACGAATTGCAATTAAGTCGAATATTTTAAAGAATTCCTTACCGTCCGAAATCTAACCAGCTGTATCGAGAGTTCAGCATCGTTTTCAGGTAATGAAATCAGTATTAATTTGAGCGTCGGCACCTTAGCATTAAGTTTGAATTAGTAGATTGAGGGCCATACGGCTCGAGAACGTTGCCACCTTCTTTGAGAGTCGAACAGATAACACAATAGCTTCTTCGAGAGTCGAAGGGCCAAGTCCGTAGTTTCAGCAATCCAGTGATTCCGCAAGTCAAATCAAATACTCCAGGAGTATATCCGCTGCACATTATTGGTATCGTACACCCTATTTCATGGTATAAATATTAAAGTGCAGAGTCAAACCTTGGTAGGACGTTACGTATTAACATACAGTCAACGTCTTTACCGTAGACCTTACCTTCCGAGAACCTAACCCTCTGTTTCGAGAGTATATCAAGGTGATCAGAGGAACAAATCTGTATACATATTAGTCTCGGGCACATTAATTTCATGAATGAAACAGAAGATCGAGTGTCAAACCGTGTGAGACCGTTGCAACCTTCTTTGATAACAGACGGCTAAGGCAGTAACGTCACCAATCCTGTGATTCCGAGAGATACACCAGGTATACCGGGAGTAAATCCACGGAACAGTATTGGCATTAGTCACCTTAATTCGCGGTGTGAATATTGAAGTAGAGAGTCAATCCTACGGAGAACATTACTAATTGATGTAAAGTCTTTCTTTTTACCGAATATATTACCGTCAAGGAACATGTCCCGCTGTAGTGAGCGTGTCGTATACTGTTCGCGGAAGCAAATTAGCAGACATTTTAGCGGACGGACACCACATTTTTGTGTATGAATATCAACATCGAGAGTCTTTGCGTTGGAGAACGTTACCACCTTCCGTGTTGCGTCACGCAGCTAAGACAATAGCTACACATATCCTGTGATTCCGAAAGAAAAACCATATAATACGGAGTAAATACGCTGTGCATAATTGGCAATAGACACCTCAGTTCCCGGTTTGAATATTAAAGCAGGCCTTCATGCCGTTGCATTGCACTACCAATAGGTGTAGGGTCTAACTCTTTCACCGAAGGCCGTACCATCTGAGAAGATATCCCGCAGAATCTAGAGTACATCTTCGTGCTCCGATAAGCAAAATGGCCTAAATTTTAGGGACGGCACCTTAATTTCATGAATGAATCGGGTGATCGATGATCAAACCTTTCGGGAACGTGACCACCTTCTTTGATAGTCGAACGGATAAGTCAGTAACTGCTCCTATGCTGGTACACCGAGAGCAGCTAGATATTCCGGGAGTAAATCCGCTGAACGGAATTAGCAACAGACACCTTAATGCTCGTTCGAATATGAAAGCAGACCGTTTAAACCATCGGTAAACATTACCAATTTGTGTAGAGCCGTTAAGGTGCCCGTCACTGAAGTGGATACATATTTCGTTCTCATAACACGAATTTATATACTCGTTAGAGCGGGTTAGTTTCTTCGAAGGTAAGGCCTTCGGTAAAATGTTTCACAATATACCAATAGGTAACGTTGTAAAAAGCGTTGATGCACTAGTATTCATACCATGAATTAAAGTGTTCATTGGTAATATTGCACTGCGGATAGTCCCCTAGAATACCTGGTTTGACTGTCGGAATAACAGGATCGGTGTAGGTACTCACATAGACGTTTGACTCCCAACGAAGGTTGCATCGGACTCGATTGGTTTGACTCAGAGCTTCTTGTTCATACATGAAATTAAGATGCCCGACACTAAAATGTATACCCATCTTACCACTGAGCACCTTGTTATACACTCGATACAGCGCGTTATGCTTTCGGACGGAGTTACGGGGAAATGCGTGACAAGTATAAACTAAAATATATAGGGACTGCTCATCAGCCTTGGAGGAAGAGATCCATTCTGGAAGAACTAGGTTTCTTACATTAATATTTATTCCGTAATATAAGTGTAATTCAGATATTGAATAGCACTAAATATTTATCGTAGGTTTTCAGGATATGTATACGAATGTAGAAACGCTCTGTTTGAGGTACTGTGGAACTGATTATTCGTTTCTGCTCGGATTTTATATTATCATTTTGTGATTCAGTAGGCGATTTCTCGTCATGTGATGACTGGATTTGGCTGATTTTGCTACGGTTGATATTGAGCGGTGTCCGGTAATGTGATGGTTGAATTTTGGATAATTTTGCTACGGTTGTTGCTTTGGCGGTTTCCGGTGATGCGTATGCTGTATTGTGTCTGGCGTCACACGGTGATGCGTTGGCTGGATTTTGGCTGGCGTCACACCTCCCTTCTTAGACTGTTCCTCACTCCTGCGAAGCGAATGATGTCGGGTTGATCTGGAGGACTGATTCTCCTGTTTCTTCTAGGTCCTGGAAGTTTACCCTAGGTCTTCGTAGTATTTGTGCGGGTACTTGTATTACTGCGTTAATACTTGGATGTATCGTGATTTGCTTATTATTACAACATATCTTTGTTCTTAAATTCGCAGGTATGCAGCGCTTTACTAATCCCCTTTCATACAAAGTGTATCCTGTAAATAATACTAATGATATCCTTCCTATACAGGTATGTATACAGTATGATTCATTGGTTAGTATGGTGAGTCTATTATGGGTTTGCATTTTGTTGATTTGTCCATCGAATTGGTCTAGATTGTATTTGTAGTTGTTATAATTTGAGTGATTTTGGGTATTACGGGTATTTTACTTGATGTAAGTCCAATTTCTTCTGTGTCTAAATTATATGGATAGTGTAGTTGCATATTTTTATGATTGCTTCTATCTGTACGTCTCCTATTTTCATTGCGTTATCTTCATATGAAAGTGTACATGAGTATTTAACTGAAATTATGCTAGGTTTCTCTAGGTGAAGCGTTTCATGTGTTGTACATAAGGCCGCAATTGTTATACTATTCTCGGGAATTGTAATGAATTTGTTATTAGTTTTCATGGGTATAAATGTTAGGTGATCTATCTTGAGTATAGCCGTACTGCAGTTTGATTTACACAAATTTTCTTTCTTTGCCGTTACCGTACCGTTTGAATATTTCGACAAACTAATCCTATACTGGTGGGCTTACATGGTGCTCGCAATTGATCGCTGTCTATTGTCATGTGTGCGGATGTTCGTATTAGCGCACATTCATGGTTCACAATTGAGTACATGAATATCTCAGCTGATTTCGTGGTTAGAGCGTAGTATTTTACAAGTTTCCATGGTCCTTTCTCTGATATTGGAGTTTTAATTTGGTATATCAAAGTGTCTCCTTAGTTGCTAGAACTATTTCGCTAATTTCGTTTATCGAAGAAAGATAGGTATCGTTGGTTCTATGAATTGATGATGGAAAGTTGTTAATTTCTCATTGTTCTTTTATATGTATCTTAAGGCATGAATATTGTGTCTATTATAATCTTTTTGCCTAATGTTACATGAGGTAAAAGTCGTCGATTCTATTCGCTAGGTCCGACAATACTATCTCTATAATTAATAATGTATCGATTAAATGTTCCTCATTTTCTATTTGACCAGTCCTTGTATCTTCTTCAGTAATTATATCTAATACGTGTTGTGATGCTTCATCGTGTATGAAACTGCTGATTAATGCTGTTTGGTTCTGTATTATTTGAGAGATTGTATTCTGTTTGTCATAGAGTTTGTCTAGAATTTCATTAACAAGTTTCAGGTCAGTTTCGTCCAATGTTCCATATAATGGATTAGATATGCTACCTAAGGCGTTAATAGGTCCACTTTTTGGACTTTGGTCATTCCTGATCGAGTTTATTAGCTTTACCTTCATTATGCAAGAGTACTAAACCTCCTTTCTTGTATATACTTTTTAAAGTGGCTTTTACTATCTTGGGAAGTTTTGTAATTCTCTTTATTTTTTCAGTTATTCTTTTCGCGTGTTCTAAGTATTCAAGATGTCTTTGTTTCCAGAGTTCTACCAGAGTGTCTATAGATAAATTAGGGGTAATTGCTATAGCAGAAGGTAAATTGGCTCGTCTTCCAACGTTAATCCATAAGGTGTATGAATCGTGGTGTTTTAAGAGGGGGCTTACGCATTTTAGGTTTTCGTTCCTACCATTTTGTTGTTGACCAATATTAGTTCTCGAACGTCCTTTATGATTGCATGAGATCTTTCGAGACTACCATTTGACTGTGGATGAACGCTGTAGTTTTTATATGCATTATGTTAAACAAGTTTTCAAATTCTGTCATTAATTTACATACGAAGTTCTATCCTTGGTCTGTTTGTATATGTATTGGGGAGGAAAATATGTATATGTAATGATCTAGATGGGAGTTGATTATTAATGAAGCTTGTTGGTTCTTTAAAGGTATCAGCATTATGTATTTTGCTAAAGAGTCCTGTATTGAGAGTATAACTGGTTTCCTGATTTGGTCCATGGTAATGTCGAGTCCTACTTTGTCGTTTGTGTTTTCTGGTGTATCGGTGATGATTGCCTCTTCTCTTGGACTTATCCTTGTTAGATAGTTGGTCTGACAAATTTTGCAGCTTCTTATGTATTCCGTTACACCTTTTTCTGAGATTTTCCAATAATATTTTATTTTGATTAGTTCATTCGTGCGGTTTTCACCTATATGTTGTTGTAGGTAGTGGGATTCCTTTAGAATTTGCTTGATTTCTTGATTGAGAATCTTAACATTAGTCGTATATAGATAATGTCCGGTCTCTGGATGTCTTGATTGCCGAATTTTATGTTCTTCATGTCTTGTTGCATAGTCGCTCGTGCATGTAATTTGTGTAACCAATCTTTTACGTTATATGGTCCTAGGATGTCGTAGGATACTTGGGATCAATGTGGTCTGTTAGCTTCCAGTTTGATTGACGTATTCTTGCTTGGTGATGTTTTCCAGCATTCATATGCTTCGAGCAGGTCTTCTACATCATCTATGTTAGTCATGGTTGATGGGCTTCCTAGTTCGTTTGGTAGGGAATCCCCTATTTCGTCTGGGTTTATGGTTTGCATTCTGATGTTTACCTTTTCGTCTTACACTATTCGCGCCGTGAATAATCGTCTGCTACGACGTTACCTTTTCCTTTGTTAGATTCGATCTCATAATCATATTCGTCTGGCCTCAATCTTCATCACACTAGTCTCGATGTGGAATCCTTGATCTTATGTATCCACTTATATGCGTTTGTATTATCTTTCTAGTAAGTATTGGCGTAACCATTTGATCGCCCAAACTATAGCTAATAGCTCTTTCTCCGTGGTAGTATAATTTCTTTCTGCGGAATTCAGGGTAGGTGAGATGAAACTGGAGGGATGTCCATCCTATGAGAGCACAGCTCCAATCCCTTCGTTGCTGGCATCTGTAGTCAGTACAAATGTCTTGTTAAAATCCGGGTATTGTAGTGTAGGTTGCTCGCATAGTTCATTTTTCAAAGTGTTAAATGCTGATTGTTGTTCTTCTTTCCATTGAAAGGGAGTTTCCGTTTGGGTTAAGATTGTTAGGGGTTTCGCGATGTTGGCGAAGATTTTAATGAATTTACGATAGTATCCAGGTAATCCAAGAAACGATTCTATTTTCGTTATGTTTGTAGGATTAGGGAAACTTTTTATAGAGTGCATCTTTTTTGCATTTGGTATGATTCCGACTTTAGTGATGATGTGTCCTAGGTATTCGAGTTCGTGTTTCAGGAATTCGCATTTGTCAGGCTGTGTCTTCAGTCCAACTTCCATCAGTCTGTTAAATACTATTGCTAGGTTGCGATTGTGTTCCTCTATAGTGTTTCCAAGTATTACTATATCGTCTATATGTACAAATACTACTTGACAATCAGTCCTCGTAATGCGCTATCCTTCATTCTTTGGAATGTGGCAGGCGCATTCTTTAGACTGAAAGGCATTCTTTTGTAGTAACAATGTTCGTCCGTCGTGCTGAAAGCAGTGCACTTTTTGGGGTAGGGTTCATAGGTATTTGATGGAAACCTGACGAGAGATATGTCATCGGCTTGCGGAAGACGATATGCAACCCGATTGGTCACTTTATTTGGCATCAGAAAGTCAATCACAATTCTCCATATTTGTTTGCCAGACGCACCCAGTTCTTTGGGCACTACCCAGACAGGTGCATTATAAGGAGTGTCTGAATCTTCTATTTCACCTTTGTCTAATATTTCATTAATTTAGCTTCGGAACACTCTTTTGTGGTATTTCGGAGTTCAGTATGTTTCAATATTGACAGTCCGTCTGTTTTTTCGAATATATCGTATTCGGTTAATGTGGTATAGGGTAATGGTTCATTGTCAGTTGAAATGATGTTATGGTAATTGCATACAAATTTCATTATAGGTTCTCTTAATCCTTCTTCTAGGTCATGGAGTCTACGCATAGTCAATATTTCTGTGATTTTGGGATTATCAGAGTCTATTTGACTGTGATTCTCAATTTGAATCTCATGTTCACCATTATTATAGAAGCAAACACGAACAGGATCATGGTCGATCTTAACTACGTGGGTAACTGATCGTCTACTGGGGACTCCCTAGGTGGTAGGAGTCGCCTGTAATTCAAAAACATCGTTATTAAGTTGGAGTTGCTTGTTACTGATTGTGTATTGATATTTCTCTAGAATGGGTAATCCTACTATTCCGTCTTCTGTCAACGGGAAGTTGTCCTATACTAATAGTAATTCGTGTGCTAATTGTCCATCTTTTACCTGCGTGCAGCTAGAGATTTTGTATTTCGTGGAACCTAATTAAATTATTTTATGCTGTTTTAACTTTATCATGTCTCTGACCAATCCTCTTTTGATGAGACTGGCTCCCGATGCGGTGTCAATGAGGAATCTTCCTCGCCGACGGGTTCCCTGGAATCTTGTTTCAATGCATCGTAGCTCGCCTGGGGTGTAGTGCAATATTCTAACCTCTGGTTGTTTATTCTTGGCGGAGATCTCCCTGGCTGGACTCCATGATAATGTGATTTCTGATGTCCTATTTTTTTGACAATGTTCGCAGCGTATCGGGATCGTTATTAGTTTGCTAGTCTCGGTGCATGTTTTGAGACTCGGATTACCTCTGTATTCTAGGTTTGGACACATCATGGGTCTTGATGATGGGGGAAGTCTAGATATATTCTGGTTTCGTTTTGACGCTTTAAAACATTTTTCACCGTTACCTGCTTCCTGTTGGGCTTCACTCATTGATACGGGTTCCACAGGAACTACTAGCTGAGCTATTTCCACACGCAACTTGCATGTGATGAATTTTATAGCCTCGTGTGTCTCTTCTTCCAATGCTATGTTCCTAGCAGTCGGGTTTCTATGCTTAGCTTGAATGGCGTATTGCAGTTCCCATAGACTCTATCGAACGCGATTTGCATAAGACTGCACGCTTTCGGTATGTCCTTGCTTCGTCTGTTGCATCCTACTCCGGCTTCCGCTTATGGTGGTTGGTGTCGAAAGTTGTGATCATAATGTTTCGTATAAATCTTCTTAGGTATATATCTGATAAAACCTCATGGCCTTCTTTGCTTGACCGACTATTTTTTCTGCTGTTATCATTTCTACAAGCATCGGTTGATCGAATGTTCTGTTTCTTGCAAATCTTACCGTTTTGATGAACTCTTCTGTCCCGAAATCGTCCTCTCTGTTCAAATTTTCCACGCTTCGTAAAGCTTTAGTCGAGCCTATCAGTACTGGTTCGTGCGCTGTATTTCTCGTTGGTTGGTGTTCTGTAGGTAGGGCGGATGGGAATGGTTTACTTGTTTCATGCCCAGTTATGGCGGTCGTTGTTGTTTCGTCGTCTGTGGGACTTGGTTCAGTGCGGAGTATGCTTTCCCGTGCGTTGATTCCCATAGTGCTTGCAAGTCCCAGTAATTCCTGCTGTTGGGCTTGGAACTTTACATCTAATTTCTCTATTGCTTCTGATAGGTTTGATATCGCGTAATTGTGAGATATAGTTCGATTTGCGTTAGCCTCTTGTCGTTCCTCTAAGCCGCTTATTGATTCTTGCATTCTTCCAAGTTGTTAAAGCATTGCCTCTTGGTTTGTGAGTATTTCATCTAATGCGCTTTCGGGTATTTGATCTTTAGACATGTTTGAAAGTTTTTACCTCGGTTCACTGCAAGTTCCCTGCAGGTGCGACCATGGTCCGGTCTTCTTCTTGCTCCGTGGAGGAAGCATTTCCGTTGCTCCTCAGGTGCAGTTGCTGGTGTTTGTGGTATCCTATCCCGGCAGGAACGCCAATTTTGTCACGGCGAAATACGTGCCAAGTATTAAAATAAAATATAAACGGGCGGAACTTCAACCTTGGTGGATGAGACCCTTTCTAGTAGAAACTAGGTATCTTATATTTATACTTATTCCGTTAAATAAGTGCAATGCAGATATTGAATAATTCTAAATATTTAACGTACGTTTTCAGGATAGGTATACGAATGTAGAAACGTTCTGTTTGAGGTACAATGTAGAACTGATTTATTCGATTTTGTTCGGTTTATATATTATAATTTTCTGGTTGAGTAGGCGGTTTCTGGTCATGTGTTGGCTTGTTATGGCTCATTTTGCTACAGTTGATATCTGAGCGGTTTCCGGTGATGCGTAGGCTGGATTTTGGCTGGCGTCACACGGTGATGCGTTGGCTGGATTTTGGCTGGCGTCACAATGGAAAGGTCACCTATAAAACGTTTGACTTTATACCAATTGGAAATGATCTCTAGCGGTTTGTCGCTCTGCTTTAATATTCAAACAGTGAATTAAGAAGTCTATTGCCAATGTCGTTCAGCTGATTTACTCCCGGTGTACCTGGCTTTGCTCTCAGACTCGCCGGATAGGTGAAGCTATTGACTTACCTGAGTAACTCTCAAGGAACGTGTTATCTTTCTCAAACCTTTTGACGCTCTACTGTAATATTCTATCCGTGAATTATGGTGTCCACTGCTGATCCTGTTTAGTGGATTTAATCCCGTCATACCCGGTTTGACTTTCGGAGTATCAAGGTTGGTGAAGCTATTAACTAAGCCGTTCGTCTCTCAAAGAATGTGATAACGTTCTCGAAATGTTTGACTCTCGATCTTCTAATTCCTACACGAAATTAGGATACCCGACACGAAAATGTATACTAACTTGCATCTCTGAGCACGAAGTAATACTGTCGATACATCGGGTTATTTTCTCCGATGGTAAGACTGTCGGCAAAAAATTTGTCTCTATACCACTTCGTAACGTTCTACAAGGCTTGACTCTGGACTTTAGTATTTACACCGTGATATATGGAGTATGATGCCAATACCGTACAGCGTATTTACTTCCGGAATACCTGGTTAGACTTTCGGAATCGCACGATAGGTGAAGCTGTTGACGTAGATACGCCGCTCTCAAAGAAGGTAGTTACGTTCTCGAACGCCTTGACCCCCGATTTTGCTACTCACACATGATTCTAAGGAGTCCTTCTGCTAAAATGTCAACTAATTTGTTGGCGTGAACACTAAGCAAGACACACCCTACAGCGGGTTTGGGTCTCGGATGGCAAAGTATCCTGTAAAAAGTATGACTGTATACCAATTAGTAATATTCTCTGACGGTTTCATTCTCTAGTTTAATATTCAACACGAGAATTAGGCTGTCTATTGTCAATACCGTTCAGCGCGGTGAATCCCCGAATACCTAGCTTGACTCTCCGAATCACAGGACAGCATAAGCTATTGACTTAGCCGTTCGTCTCTCGCAGATGGTGGAAACCATATCGAACGTTCTGACCCCCGATCTTATAATTCATACATGAAGTTAAGGTGCCCGACACTGAAATGAAGACTAATTTCGTTTTCTGAACATGAACTTATTCTGTCGACGAAGCCGGTGATGTTCCTGGTAGGTAAGGTGTTCGTTAGAATGTTTGACTTTGTATCACATTGTTACGTTCTCAAACGGCGTGACGCGCTATTTTAATATTCAAACCGTGACAGAAGGTGTCTATTTCCAAAGCCCTTCAGTGGGATTACTCCCTGAACACCAGGTTTTAATCTCCCAACTACAGGATAGGTGAAGCTATTGATTGAGGTGTTCGTCTCTCACCGAAGGTGATAACTTTCTCCATCGGTTTGACCCTCGATCTTCATATTCATACATGAATTAAGGTGTGCTTCTGCTTCAATGTCCACTAGTTGCTTTCCTTGTGCAGTAAGCATGACTCTCGCTACAGCGGGAAAGGTTCTAGGAAGGTAGTGTTTTCGGTAACGAGAATGACGCTATACCAGTTGGTAATGTTCTACGATGTTTTCACTCACTACCTTAGCATCCATACCGTGAATTAATGCGTCTAGTGCCAATACTGTTCAGCGGACAGAATAGGTGCGTTTGACTCTGGGAATCACAGGAGAGTTGGGCTTGGGGCATAATTGTGGATCTCTCGATGAAGGTGGTATCGTTCTGGAACGATTTGCCCCTCGATCCTCAAATTCATGCATGAAATTAAGGTGACCGCCACTAAAACGTGTACTAACTTACATCTCTGAACACGAAGTTATACTCCTTGTATAACAGATTATGTGCGCGGAGAATAAGGTGTCCTGTAAAAAGGTTTTCTTTTTACCAATTGGAAACGTTCTCAAACAGTTTGACGCCCTACTTTAATATTGATAGCGCGAAATAAGGTATCCATTCGGCAATAGTGTACAGCGCATTTACTGTCTGAATACCAGGTTTCACTACTGAAATCATAGGATAGGTGGAGTTACTGACTTATCCCTTCGACTCTAAAAGAGTGTGGTAACGTTCAGGAACGATTTGACCATCGACCTTCTAATTCATACAAGAGGTTATAGTATCCATCACTGAAACAAATACAGACTTATTTCTTAGTACACGAAGGTAAACGCTCGATTCTGCAGGTTAGACTTTCGGAGGATATGGTCTCCGCTAAAGCGTTATAGCAATTGGTAACGTTCACAAACGGTTTGTCGCAAAACATCAACATTCAAAAGGTGAATTAACGTGTCTAATGCCAATACTGTTCAGCGGATTCTCTCGAAATGCCTTGTTTGACGTTCGGAATCACATGATAGGTGAAGTTATTGACTTAGCCGTTCGACTCTAAAGAATGTGGTAGCGTTCTTGAACAGTATTACTCTCGATGTTCTAATTCATACATGTTATAATGGTGCGCGGTACCAAAATGTATATTACTTTGTTCCTCTAATCACGTGTTTATACTCTCGATACAGCACGTCAGCTTCTCGGTCGGAGCGGCCTGCGGGGAAGAGATGGACAATATACCAATAGAAAATTTGTACAACTGTGTGCCTCTGTACATTAATATTTATAGCTGGAAGTAGCATTATTAATGCCAGTACTGTACAGCAGATTTACCACCGGAATACCTGGTTAGCCTCACGGAATAACTCGATGGGTGAGGCTATCCACTTGGTCGTTCGTCTGTCACAGACGGTGGCAACGTTCTAGAGCGGTTTGGCCATCAAACTTCTAATTCATACATGAAGATAATGCGCCAGCCACTGAAATTAATGCTAATTTCTTTCTCTGAACACAAAGTTATACTCAAGATACAGCAGGTTAGATTTCCGGAGGGAATGGTCTTTGGTAAAGCGTTTGACTTTATAGCAATTGGTATCGTTCTCACACAGTGTGACGCTCTATTTAAATATTCACTCTGCGAATTAAGGTATCTATTTGCAATACTCATCATCGGATTTTCTCTCGGATTACCAGGTTTGACTCTCGGAATCACAGGACTTGTTCAGCTATTGACATATCCGTTCGTCTCTCAAAAAGGGCGGTAACGTTCTCGAACGGTTTGGCGCTCTATATTAATATTCAATCCGCGGACTAACACGTTGACGCCGGCCCAACCCACCGGTGAGTCAGGCTTGTCTGTTTCGTGGGGCGGTATGATCCACCGGTTGGTCGGGCTCATCTGTTCCACCGAGCGATATGACCCACCAATGGGCAATGCTTGCCTGTTCCGCGGAGCGTCATGACGCACCGATGGGCCACGCTTTTATATAAAAAAAATGCGAAGTACAAAATGTTATCTTATTTTATTCAGCAGTATACATTAACGTGTCAACATTATAATCAAACATTCAATACAAAATACAACTTATAATTTAACATATAAATTTAATATAATTAAATGTAATTATTATAATTTTTGGTATGCAACTTTTCATGGCAGGCTACACATAATGTCGGCTTGACCTCATAATTATTACAATATGTTTCTTACTTTTGATTCTCTACTCGCATCGTACTCAGTACCGTTTAGGATTGCTAAGTGTTTAGAGCATTCTCTGCATCGCTTTTTAATCTTCCTCGCGGGTCCACCGTACGAATTAAAAAAATGTTTTTTATTTGTTGCCATTGCCTTACAAGGTGGATTTTCCACATTCAACAACAGATGATCAATAACTTTTTCTGCGAATTTTAATATTTTCATATCCCTGGTTCCCCAATTTCTATGAATATACGATGCATTGGCGAGAGAAGTTCCGCATATTAACTGTATTCCAATTTTCGTGTACCACTTCACAGTTTTTCTTAGACAATTATGATATGAAGTTATCTATTCTGATAAATCTACTCCCTTTTTAGATTCATTATGTGAAAAAAGAGTATGTGGATTCAATTTGTCATTTTTTCCACGAATAATACTACACTTATGTTTAGGTGAAGTAGTCAGTATTCACACTGAGCTTTTATCGGTCCACTTTACAAATTATACGGCGCTTCGATTTTCAAATGACACAATGTCGCCCTGTTTTTATTTTTCTTTTGCCTGCGGTGGTTGAAATTTTTTATTTATTCGTATGGTACCACAATGTACATATTTTTCCGGAGAAATTCCTCGACCTAGGGAACGCTTGTATAAAAACTATTTGTGATCAATTTCCGATCCTCAAACAATAAATCCCCTATCATCTTTAAAACTACATCTTGCGAATGGACATTTTAAATTCTCGCATCATCCTTCCTGGTGTAAATATGTATATTGTAGGTATAACCTTCCGGATAGTAGATTTTATGTATTTGTATTCCGTACTTGTGACGGTTTCCAGGTATGTACTGTCGAGAATGGAGGCGTCCTCTCCACGGAATCATGCTCTCATTAATCACTACGTTTTTACCGGGTATGATTTTGACGGTATTTTTGAAGTTATGAACAATTTTGTATACACTGCTTCTAAGTTTACACAACCGATCCGCAGTTCTTGAAGTGCCATTATCATTGAAATGCAAATACATCAATATCAGTACATCAAACCGATCGCGTCTCATTGCCTTTCTTATGCGTGGATTCACATACATCTCGTTCGTTGTCCAGAAGAGTCTAATTTCGGGTAACCGGACTATACCCATAATTAGTAAAATGCCAATAAAATTACTAATTTCACCGTTATACCCGGCTTCCAGGATTCCTGATGCCTTCTGCTGCCATATGCCACATTAGGTATGCACTGTATTGCATATCTATTTGATTCTTCATCGACCATCGCCAATATGTCATCGGGGAAGAATAGTTTGTATAGCGCAACATGATCGTCGCAGTCCGTCTCTTCAATCAAAAATTTTTCTTCCTCCGTATACTCTTCCTGTGCTGTAGTATTTTGGTTATTTTTTGCCATTCCCCATCATGATTTTGTTCATCTAAATCAGACCCCAAATCTTCGTTCTGCGAGGTACTGGTATCACTTGTCGTGTTTGATGATGTTGAAAGTATTCTTGATCTTCCTATGTTTCTTCTGGTAACAAATATGGATTCGTCAGACGAATTACTGA